>NW_019154090.1:27143436-27293976 GCF_002288905.1 Enhydra lutris kenyoni
TAAATTAAGAGATACTAGGGCGCCTGGGTGGCTCAGTGGGTTAAGCCGCTGCCTTCGGCTCAGGTCATGATCTCAGGGTCCTGGGATCGAGTCCCGCATCAGGCTCTCTGCTCAGCGGGGAGCCTGCTTCCCTCTCTCTCTCTCTCTGCCTGCCTCTCTGTCTACTTGTGATCTCTCTCTGTCAAATAAATAAATAAAATCTTTAAAAAAAAAAAAAGAGATACTACATTAAGGCCTAGATGCCCAGCATCTCTTGAAAGAGACAACACCTGTAACCCTGGGTCTTCGTTTCCATAGGTCAGGACTGGGCCACAGTCGTGACTGGCTCTCCGGTTCACCCCTGTCCTCACCCCCAGTATGCCCCACGCTGTGGCCTTTCCCGGGGCCTTGTACCATTCTTTGTCCAGTAGCATTAAGAGGTACCAATGGGGTCTGTCTTTCCCCACGGCCGTATCAAAAATGAAGACAAGACAGGCCCCGGAGGCTGTGCAGCTCCGCTCACTCGGCCACTGTGCCAGAGAGTCCGAGAGTTTGAGTGTGCTACAGCCAAGCAGAGGGTCAGGAGTACAGATGGAGGGGTGCAGGGCTCCCAGGCTCTGCCTCCGGCACCAGACACACACGCCAGTGGGTGAAGGAGCCAGGACGGGGGGCCTCAAGGGCTCCCTATGTTGGATCGGGTGGGGGCACCTCCCTCTCCCAAGGGGTCGGCCCATTTCCAGGAGGCCCAGACTGCTGAAAGCCCCATGCAAACTCACCAGGGCAGGCTGGAAACCAAACCCCACGGGCTTTGGACTGGAGCCACCCACCTGAGCAAGCAGCCAGAGGTCCCTGCAGACGTGGAGGATAGTCTCCGTCCTGGGGCAGGAGACGGTGAGTGGAAGCCTGCTGCTCCGATGAGAGCAGCTGCTGCTGGCGAGGGTGGCCATGGAGGTTGGGCTGCCCAGCCCCTGCCGAAGCTGAAAGGTCTTCCTCTCGTGTCTGGGGCTGACACGAAAGCCCCGCACTGCAAAGGCAGGAAGTTGGAGGCAAGCCCACAACCTTACTGGCTCACGAAGGCTGCTGGGCCAATTCCAACCGTCTGTACCTCTCGCGAAAACCACTAGCGAGTAGAGGGCCTTTGTAAGGACAGGGGGAAAAGGCAGCAGGAGACACAGCAGAAGGGCGAGGGGTAAGGGGATGAGGGGACGCAAGACGGGGAAGAAGAGCAAGCCAGGCTGAGCCTCAGGGCCCATCACCTCTTGGTGGCATTTGGCAAAAGCCTCCGGCCTGTTCGTCCCTGCAGTCCCCACGTAATCCCTGGATGAGCCCGGCGGGGCCCCCTGGCGTGGGGCTGACTAGCGGCATTTATGGACCAGGTAAACGTTCACTGAAATGGAAGTAAAGCCCTCGCACGTGCTCGCACACCTCTGCTCACGAAGCTGCCGGTGTGGGAGGGGCCGATCCCCACCTCACAAGGCCAGGAAGTGACACACTAGCCCTCCCGCCACCCCAGCTGTGGTCAGGAGTGTCAGGTCAAGGGGCAGCACGGGGGCTGGCCTGTGGTGGTGGGACATGGCCTAAGAGCTGTGTGATGCCTGTCCAGCTTGGGTGCGCTCCCATCTCTGCTCTGGACCAGGGAAGCATCAATAAACGTCCTAGACAACAGGGATTCATGCCTCCGAGATGGCCCCAGGCTCAAGGTGGACACCACTTGGTACTGCCCTGGGCTCCCACTGTCCAACGGCAGGCAGTGTTAAGAGGTGTTGGTAGAGTTTGGCTAGAAGAGCTCTCAACACCTCCTCTGAAGAGGCAATTACATGTGGAGATAAAGTTGCATTCACATCAGACTTGGACTACGTTCCCAAACCAAATGTCTGCCTTTAGAGCCTAAGGCATCTCCAGAAGTATGTGGAAAACAGGCAAGATCCCCCCAGACAAATGTCCCACGCCACCTGTGCTGCTTAACTGGGACCAGTGCCCCCGGGCAGCACCTGGAGTGTGTAGGTCATACCTCTTGCAGGTGAAACAGAAACAGGACTGCAGGTGTTCCCCAAGCTCTCCAGGTAAGTCAAGGCCAACTGAAGTCCCTAGACTCCAGCGCAGTCCCAGGCCAGGAGTGGGAGGTGGGGGAGCACAAGGACGGAAATGTCAGGAGATTGATTAGTAACCACATATGGCTGTTTATTTTATACAGGGCTCTGTACAAAATATTTACAGATATTCTTTACAGAATAGTAAACCACCTGAAGATAAAAGGATAATGCTTTCTTCTCATTGGCAGGGAGAATCCTGATGTCAGCAAAGCTACCAAACAAATGAACCCCCTCCTTAGGCTACAACAGAAGTCTGTGCCACTTGCTTTCTGGGATCCGAAGGCTGTGGCCCTGGGAGCCTGATCTCACGCCCCTTCTTCCTTCTTCCCCAACAACCCCTTTACTCTTTACACACAGGCCCCAGTGCTGGGCAGGAGGCACGATGCTGCTGTCCATCTGTAAAGGTGATAAGGGGACAAACCTGCTGGGGAAGAAGACTGGGACTCCCTGCTGCATCACCACCTCTGGGTCCTGGAACAACTTCCTCTGTCTTCATGATTCCACCACTGTCTAGAAGAATCCATCCACATTACACTTACCCCAAGTGGGACTCCCGCTACAGAAAATGACCCCTCACTTTAACCTTTGGTATTAAAGTGCTTAGCGTCACTCACGTGACATGGCGGAGACACCTGCGCTCACAGCTCTGGGCTGCCGGCTGCCCGGCATACTAAACACCCTCTACTCTGCAGTCTGGAGCTGCTAAGGGAGAGGACTTCTGGCACATTCACTTTAAGAAAACACCTGCCAAGAGAACAGTGCCCAAGAGACAGGAAAATGAAAGTACATGGCTGCTTCATACTCCACACCTCAATTCTTTAAAGCAGCGAAAGGCACTTTTTTTCAAGCCAGCGTTCATCGCACACAAACTTGGTTTCGCTTACAGGAAAAGCTGGCCAGGACTGAATGATCCATCTTGTCCCCTAAGTCCTGGAGAGTCCTCCAGAAGCTTGGGGCAGGGGCTGGCTGGTCTCGGCCTCTTCTGCGCTCTTCAGGATGCAGTGTGTCCCTTCTGGTGGCTGACAAGTCTCCAGTGACATTTCCAACCAGGAAGGAGAGACCAGCAGTTGAGGAGATAAAGTGAATCCCCCCAACGAAGCCAAGGCAGGAGTGAGTGGGAGCCTACTTGGGAGGAGAACAGTGGTCTGAGGAGAAGAGGAAGGAGAGCAGGCCTGGGGGCGCTCTGGAATTGTGGGGCTGGTGACACACAGAAGCTCTAGCTCGAGTGAGATGTTCAACAGTTGAGCAGAAAGGAAACTTCAGGGCCTTAGAAGCTCATCTTGCTGATGAGGACTATTCTTCCCGTGAAGGAACTATCATTTTTAGAGTGAGGGTACCTTACGTGTTGGGCATATGTAATTCTAAAAATAGTAATAAAAGTGTCCTTTAAGAGCAACACCATGTGGCTTGTGGGAGAGAAAAGGGAGGAAAAAGAAGGCAGGCAAAACCAGTTTATCTCTGGGCCCTACAAGCTCACATTCCTTCCTGTTTGACTGGGAATGCCCAAGCGATTTCTAGGCTGAAAATAGGTCGGATTTACCTAGTAACCTAGTTCACGTCTGTCTGATTTCTGACCAGCTAATGGAGCTGCTCTTGAGAGGGGCCAACCTTACTCCCGGCTAGCAGCCTCTGTCCCTCGCCTCCAGTCCAAGGCCTAACTCCCTCGGCGGCAGCTCCTGCCCCCTCAGCCCAGAGGCAGACAGAACAGGAGGCGCCTGGCGGCCCCACTTACTCACTACAGGGCTGCCAAGAGGGTCCCCAGTAACCAGGCCCGGCGGGCTCCCCAGCAGCTGGCAGCTCCCTTAACCCACAGCGCCCCCCTCCCAGAGGCGCTGGTGGGGAGTGTGGGGAGCAAGTGGTGGGGAAGGAGAGGAGTCCCACGGCCCGGCCCCCCGGGGGCAGCTGCCAGGTGCCAGCAGCCTCTGAACGGAAGGCCGACCAGGGGCAGGTGGGGGGGAGGGCTGGGCAGGAAGAGAAAACCCTTGACAGAAACCCTTTTAATAAAGGAAATGCCACCCCCTCCCAATCCTTCCATGGAAGGGTGAGACCTCAGTTGCCAGAGGAGGACGCGCCCTCCCTGGCCTCTAGGGGAACAGCTGCAGCTGGAACTTCGGGGCCCACTCCAGGGCGCTTTTCACCACAGCCAGGGCGGCCGCTCCAAGCGCCACCGTCAGACCCATCACCGCCAGCTTCATAAAGCGGTTGGTCCTCGGCTTGGTCAGGACGTCTTTCGTTCGGTCCTCAGGTCGCAGGAGTCCCCGAAACCGCTGCCGCAGCACCATATCAGGCCTCTGCTGGGCGGACGCCAGCTCAAAGTCTTTGAAGGTGGAGGCGGCCGTCCTGCAGGGGCGGAGAGACAGAAGAAGGAAATGCTATGAAGGAAGAGAAGGAAAGAACAACAGATCCTTACAGAGGCTGAGGGCAGAGCTGCTGCTGCTCAGAGGCTCTCCTTGACAGAGACCCATGAAGACCAAAGGAGGGATTCCTTGGGCCTGAGCTTAGAGCTCTGGAACTATCCCCCGGCCCTGACCCCGCAGACACCATCCCCCACCACTTCTGCTCATTCACAGACACCCCCAGTTCGGCCAGAGCCTCGGCCCCACTCACTTCTCGGCCTGCTGTTGGGCAGCTGCCTCCCGAGCCAGTTCAGACGGTGGAAACTGAACAAACAGGTCTCCGGCTCTACTGATCAGCGTCTCATAGGGCAGGTCCTGAGGGATCTGGGACAACAAGTGGTGGACCGAGGCCATGTCACAGTCACAATCCAGGACTTCCTGCTCTCGATACAACACGATCTGTGGGGAGCAAGGCCTTGCATCAGAGATCGGGCCACGCACAGCCTTCGCCACTTACACGTCCTTCTCCTTAAAGAGGAATTTAAATCAGTAAGATGGCAGACTCTTGCATCCAGCTACGAAGGAATAATGTATGTATGCTTTTCCCAGGGGGCTTTTCCCAGGGGGCTGGCCCTTCCTGCTACAGGCAGACTTCCGCCCCAGAATGTGGAAGGCTGACCAACGAAATGCAGGAGGTTCTTTAAGGAGGAAGAAAAGGAAAGGGATCACAGGGAGACTCCTGGAGCTCCCACACAGAAAAGAATGGTTCAAAGCAGCAGAAAGAACAATCTTGCTCCCCTTTCAAAAGCCCTGAAGGGTGTCCATGCGCTCCCACCTCCGCCCTGACCTCCACAATTAAGGCCATCCTAAGAACTGGAACCCCACCAAGCCCTGTCAGTGCTCCCCCGTCGTGGCGCACCTCCTCCCTCCCTGGCCTGCAGCCAGCAGTCTCTACTAGTTCCAGGAGAGGTCGAAAGGAACATGGACAATTCGTAACACGCACGAGCATTTTAAAGGTTCTGAAGAATCATGCAGGAAACAGATCTCTTTAACTTGGTTTAACCAAGTATTTCCCAATCCTATTTTTACACAGGGCCTCATCCTTCCCCATGATGCTCATTCACATTGCACAGAGTGGTGTCCGGGGGCGTCAGTCTGGGAAATGCCATCTTTCCCACCTTCCCGTAATCACCAGGTTTCCCTTGAGGGAAAACGATCAAGCTGGAATAGGTGATGGTGAATCTAGGTGTTGGCCTGTGGCCTGTACCTACCACGGCTGCGAAGTAAATGGGCATCAGCGGGTGGCAGGCCAGGAAGAAGTCATATAACCGCACGACGTGCCTGAAGTCAGACAGCACATGCCCAAACCAGGTGATGAGCCAGCTGAGGGCAAAGATGGTTCCCACCTCGGCACTAGGAGCAAGGAAATTCAGATGTTAGATTCCCGGATGGGCTATCCCTTCCCGCTCCCTGGAGCATCTTTGTCCCCAGTGCTCATGAGAAGGAAGAATTTCGGAAATACACCTCCTGGAAAATTCAGCCCCCTAGGAATTCAGTATCTTCTCACCAAATACAAAGTCCTCAAAACATACCCACCATCATGACACTAAAACTATGATGGGGTCCTGACTGCCTTATCTCGATGGCTGCTTTCCTAATGCCCAACCGATGTCAATTACAGGAAGCAACAGCAGCTGTTTTCACAGAATACCATGGTTTTCTTTCTGAGAAAGTCCTATATCCTTTTGGCAGACACAGGCACATATTCTCAGGCTTAAAGACACAACTGTATTAATTGTTACCATGAGATGATTGAAACATCTTAAGACAAAGACATTATTTAAAAAAAGGGGGGAGGGGGAAGTGAGGCATTGGCCAAGGACTAATTTCTAATTACACAAAACAGAAAAAAGAAATCATATGAGATTTGCAAAGAAGCATTTCTTCCCCTTGTACCCTGGAGAATAAACCGACAGATGGCCTTGTCCTTCTTGATTCGGTCTTACAGTAGTATGTCCTTTTCTTGCAGCAATAACCTCAAAGTCCACCTCGGCACACTCACCTCCCTCCACCCCCAGATGTGACCTCCTCAAGGGCTGTGACATCTTGCATATTCTGCCCCCACGAGCACAGTACCGATTAAAATGCTCCCAGACTGTACAGAACTGAATTATCCAGCTCGCTGGCGAACAGAAAGGACAACTTGAAAGAACTTAACACTGGTCAACACGTGACGGCGGTGAGATAGAGCTGGACTTGTGAAGAAGAGACCAGGGCCCGGAGAGAGTCAAATGGGTGTGGGTGCGTGTGTGCACGGATGTACCTAAGTGGAGATGCGTACGGGGGTGCCTGGGTGGCTCAGTCATTAAGCATCTGCCTTTGGCTCAGGTCATGATCCCAGGGTCCTGGGATGCAGCCCTGCATCGGGCTCCCTGCTCAGTGGAAGGCCTGCTTCTCCCTCTCCCACTACCCCCGCTTGTGTGCCCTCTCTCACTGTGTCTCTCTGTCAAATAAATAAAATCTGTAAAAAAAAAAAGTGGAGACGTGTACGTACCTCTGCATGAAATCATGCAGCTCGGGATTCACCTGGTCAATGATGGGCATCAGATAGTTCAATATATGCTTGGTGTTGTCCATTGTTGGATCCATGAAGTCCCTGGAAGGAGACAATTCAGTGAGCTCGGTCAGATCAAATGCTCAGATCAGGGCCGAGTGGGTAGAACGGGGTTCCCACCGCTGGAAACACACATGAGCAAATGGGCCGAGGACTGAACCCCAGCCTCGCATCTGCCTGCGCCGGTACCTGAGGTGGTGGGTGGACAGTTTCTCCACCAGGGAGGCCGTCAGCTTCTCGCCCACCACCAGCAGGAACGTGACCACGATGTCGTGGTAGCCCTGGTAGTAGTGCAGCTGGGGGTTGCGCTCCAGGACCAGGAGGATGATGTCGATCAGCTCTTCCTGGAGCCCCTCTCTCTGCTGCTCCGGCATGCCTGCGGGGGGGAGAAGGGAGATGCGCCTGAACACCCCGAGCAGCCTGCTACCATGGAGGGGAGGAAGACGGTCAGCAAACGATTCGCAAGGAGGAGTTATGAACAGCCAGGCAGCACATCTAAAACCCCCGCCCCACCAACACTACTTGCATATGGGAAAGAGCCACGGGGGCGGCGGAGGGGGGGACCACCGGCATCCCCTCAGCCCGCTGCCAAGGCTGACAGTCTGGGCACGAGACCACCCACCCGTGTGTGCCCCCTCACACGGTGCCCTGAAAACAACTTGGGTTCGCCGCTGGGGGTTGCCTATCGGCAGGCACCTGCCCAAGTCTACGCATGACATAATCCAAACTGAGGGAAATTCGGTAAAAATAACCAAGCCATAAAACACAGAGGAACTTCTCCAGGATCAAGGAGGCTAACGAGAGGGAATGACTGAATGGGAACTGCTTGCATTAGTACAGCCTTTTCCTTTAAAGGACTTTACAGCAGTGAAGGGTGAGACCTGAATAAAACCTACACGTTAGTAGCAGTGGTTTTCAGTGTGTTGCTGATTTATTGTAAGAGCCTTGTTTTTTGGTTCTTTTTTTTTTTTTTTTAAAGATTTTATTTATTTATTTGACAGAGAGAGAGACCACAAATAGGCAGAGAGGCATGCAGAGGGACAGGGGGAAGCTCTCTGCTGAGCAGAGAGCCCGATGCGGGGCTCGATCGCAGGACCCTGAGATCATGACCTGAGCTGAAGGCAGAGTCTTAACCCACTGAGCCACCCAGGCACCCTTAAGAGCCTTGTTTTTAAGAACCACACCCTGAAATATTTAGGGGTAAAAGGACACCATGTCTGTAACTGATTCTTAAATAGTTCAGGAAAAAAAAAGTGTGTCTGTGTGTGTGTGTATGTGTGTGTGTGTGTACAGGAGACAGACAAAGCAATATTACAGCAATACAGCAAATACAGTTAAATGTTAACATATAAGGAAATCTGCATAAAAGGCATCTAGGGAATTATTTGTCCTATTTTTGCAACTTTCCTATGAGTATGAAATTATATAAAAATAAGAAAAGTAAGAGTTGCATGTTTCCAAACTAAGAATCACAGGAATATATCTTGATCCAAGACACATCTGGAAACCCCTTCTCAAAAAAGCTTCCTCTAAAAGACCCAATTAAAAGAAAATGGAATTAATGACTATGGTTAGGGAAAGTAACCGAAGTGGTAAGAGAACAAGACTAAACTCTGTTTGAATTTTCAGAGTAAGAGAGGTTAGCTGAGCTCAAAAGAACATGGATGTAGGAAGAATATGAAACCACATGGAAAGTGCAGCCCACACAGCGAACCTCACAGACCGATGTTCCATAAATGGGAGAGGAAGAAAGGGTTCAGAGGAAAGGCAGGTTACCTACAGGGAAACGAGGGCACCTGCCTGCATGGTCTCATCCAAACCGGCAGGAGAGGGAAAGAGGACTGGGCCATGGGCAGACATTTTTATCAAAAGCAAACGGGCAGTCTACTGGCTACATAGGAATCATGAGCAGAGGCTCAAGCAAGATTTAAGAGGCAAAATCCAAGCCAGAGCATGGTTTCAGAAGAGTGAGGCAATGGGTTTAGAGGCTCCTGTCCCCTTTAGCAATCCTCTTTTCTTCACTGACCTCAACAAAGGTGAGGCTGCCAAAGGAAGAGAAATGGATCATAAACACGAGGTCTGTTGCCCAGCTTCCTTCGCTGTGAACATGGAGACAACAGTGGGTCATGCTCAAGTTTCCCGGAATGGGAAGTGATTTTTTTCAGACCCTTAAAATGTGCAGGGAATGGCCTCCCTTCTGGTCCAGGGACCCAACAGAGGCATAGGTAAGATATCCCTATCTGTACATGTAATCAAATGAAGGTATGATACCTCTTAGTGCCCCCTTGTAAACCCATCTGCCCTTTAAGGCCAGATGATGGACCTAGCAGTCCCTATGGAGTCTCTTCGGTGGCTCTGAAGGGGGGAAAGCCTCTAGGTCTTTCATCCACCACCTCTAGGCCAAGAGAAATCACTCTAAGCCAGGCTTTCATGGTGGGGGTCTGAACATGACTGAGCCGGTGAGAGAATGTCTCAGCAGACTGAGAGTACAAAGGGCCCCTGAGGAGGCAGGGGACCCCTCGAGGTCACACTGTGGGCCCGGACGGAAGCAACAGCATGAGGACGTGTACAAAGCTGGGACAGCAACTCCCAGGTGGCGGGACTGAGGGCGCTTCTCACCAGGCGGGAAGCGCCGCAAGGAGCGCCTGACGTCCAGCAGCACTTGCTGGTAGTCCTTGCTCACCTGCCGAAGGTCCTTCCCTGTGGGAGAAGAAGGAACACGTTATTGCAGGAATGTCTGGGAAGCCAGATCAGGGACAGAAACGTTCTCGTGTGGCATCAAGGACCTGGAGGACATCCTTCAGCTTTTTCCTGAAGAGGGCGGGACACCAGGAATCCCCAGCTTAGTTCCTTCCACACAGGTTGTTTCATTCGAGTCACAGCGACCGTAAGAGGAGGGACGCACACTGTTCGGGGTGAGGCGGAAGGAGCAGCAGAGAAGTCAGGAAGCCAGGGGCCTACTGGAGGCTGCTCCTGCGTGTCACTGGGGGACTGCTCTGAATTTCAACGTCCACGTGGGTAAAATGGGGCTATTTCCTTCCTATGTACCTCTCAGGTGACTACGCTGATCAAACGAGATCACGAATGCCGAAAGCACAGATCCCCGGGAAACCCGAACATCTGTGCAGCCTGGGGAGCGCTGAGCTGTTCAGGAAGGAGCACTAAGATACACTCACACAAAGAAGAATATAACCTCTCTTGACCCTGAAATTTAAAAACTGAGACACTGCGAATAGGAGCCTGTGCTCGGCGGGGAAGTCCAGCGCAGTGTGAAAGTGAGGCGGCAGTCTCTAGCTGTTGAAAATGGAACCGGTGTACATTTCCCTCAACCCCAACCCAGTCTTATCTAACAGGTGCACATTTCCAGCACAACCCAAATCCAAAGCTCCCAGAGGAGCCTGCGTAAACACTTCCCTGCATATAGACTTCATCTTCTAAAGATCTGGAAAGTCTGGAATCTGACAGAAGAACATCATCTCAGGGTTTAGAGTGTGAAATGTGGCAACATCTTTTCCTTCCAACTGAAGGCTGACTGCTCTGACGCAGCTGGTTTCCAACAGCCAAACACTTACTGGGCTGCCCAACAGGGCCCTGAGCGCATCAGCAGAGGCTGTGGGACTCGCGTGTAGCACCTGGCACACAACAGGAGCACAACCAGTAACCTGCCACACGAGTGAAAGCTCCAGCACCTGGACTCTGGCCATACATAGCAGGAAAGCAATCAATGTTTGTTGAGTGAATGAATGACAAAGTGGACTCACTGCTCTCCCATACTTTCTTGGTATTTTGTACTATATTCCAAGGAACTGCTTTCTCATGGGCCTTGCAAACAGTTAAGTAACAGCCTTTCTTTTCTTTTAAAGATTTATGTATTTATTTTAGAGAGAATGTGCACAAGAGCACATGGGGAGGAAGTGCAGAGAAAGAGGGAGAAAGAATCTCAAGCAGACTCCCCACTGAACACAGAGCCCCACATGGGCCTCGATCCCATGACTGCGAGATTGAGACCTGAGCTGAAATCAAGAGTCGAACTCCCAGCCGACTGAGCCACCCAGGTCCCCTAGTAATAGCTTCTCATATTATTGCAGAACTTTAGAATTCAAAACGATCTTAGTATTTCCCCAATAAAAAAAAGTTTTGTTTTGTTTTGCTTAAGGACCAGAGAAGTATTCTCTCTCCCCACGAACCAGTGTTTCTCAAAATGAGTTCATCTGCACCAGCATTAGCTGGGGAACTTGTTAAAATACAGGTTTCCTATAACCCACCTCTAAGTGAATATAGAACCTGGAATAATAAACTCCCCTACCTAGCCAATAAAAGCTATCGATCAACCTAATAAAAGCTCATTCCAATTTTTGAAGAAAATTCTACTTATCAGTTTTAGAGTGGGCCCAAACACGTTCTAAATTGCTTTAGGTTTACTCATTTACTGTTAGCTTAAAATGAGTATAAAAATCAAAGATCCTGGAATTCTTTTTTTTTTAAGATTTTATTTATTCATTTGAGAGAGAGTGAGAGCAAGCGAGAGAGCACAAGCAGGGGGAGTGGCAGGCAGAGGGAGAAGGAGAAGCAGGCTCCCCGCTGAGCAGGGAGTCCAATGTGGGACTCGATCCCAGGACCCTGAGACCACGACTTGAGCCGAAGATAGCCCAACCAACTGAGCCACCCAGGCCCCCCCTGGAATCTTTTATCCTTGTGTCTTAGACAAGTTTCCCTCAGAACCACCCCTCACCATTACCTGATATAGGAGGTGGGTCATTGGTGTTGACATTGAGGAGCTTGGGCCACACTTTCTGCCTGATCTCATCAGTGAGGAGCCCTCCTTCACTGATAGCCATGCGTCTAAGGGCAGCCACATCGGTGGGGTCACTGTCCAGAGCCTGGTATATCTCTGCCACTTTCTTTTTCTTTTTGGCGTTCAAGTCTGCAAAACAAAGGGGAAAAGGCTTCAGGTGCATATTCAGCATGTGTGCATTTTCTGTGCTGGGCTCAACCTCCTTATTTGGTTTGAGGTACAAGTAGGTATTTTTAAAGTTGACCTACAGATCTGTAATTAGTGCATAATGTGCAAAACACTAAGGAGATATGCCATATAAGTAATGAGAAAGGAATTACAATGATAATAAACACGCAGGGAATTCAGGCATATCTGACACTATTAATGTTTTGGAATAGAATAAAATGCTTGTTCTTTCCTAGTAACAAACTTCACAGAACAGACATATGTCTTTATATAAAAATTTTTTCCTGTTGTTTATATACATGCCACCAAAATTCAATACTTTTAAAACTCTGTGAGAAAAAATTCTCCAGTTACATGCTAACACAACTGGTAACATCAGAATTACAGAGAGATTTTTTTCTTTCTTTTTTTTTTTTTAAAAGGAGACTCCACGCCCAATGTGGGGCCTGAACTCATGACCTAGAGATTAAGAAGAGTTGCATGCTCTATCAAATGAGCCAGCCAGACACCCCTACATAGAGATAATCTCAAAAGCAGAATACTGAAGGTTGTATTTGGGTCTCCAGTGCGGCTGGTGCTAAGGGCAGCATGTCGTGCACACAGAGCAACTGCTTCTTGAAGATCATGAGAGTTACGGGTGTGCAGAAAGTAATGTTTTAAGCATCTTATGTCCTTATGTGATAGTTTGTGATTTATACACTAATGTTTTACTGTGTTTAAACTCCTTTTTAGGAAATTGGCTGAAAGTCTGTGGTTGATGTATGTCCTATGGTAATTTTTCTATTGCAAATAATATGTTAATATGCTTTCACAGTTTAATGTGGTATATCTAATTTTAGGAATAGCAAATGCAATAAAAGTTAAACAAGACAATACCAAAGAGACGTTACAATACTGTGTAGTATAACTGCCCCAAAAAAGGGATGTGTGGACACCAAGAGCTCAAAGAGGCTGCTGGAGGTCAGGCTAACTTGAGAATGCCTTACTGAAGAGTGCAATTTCAAAAGGAAGGGGGCATTTCAAGAGGCAGGTGGTGGGGTAGGGAGCAAAAGCTAGACTTGGATCCAAGAAACACAAGGTCCTTTCATCTAACAGGAAACAGACTCATTTGAGAAATACTGATGTAGCTTAAAGAAGGTGCACAATCCAGTTAAGGGGAAGGTAACACTGGTGGGAAGGTTGGGCTTTAGAAGGGTCACTAAGCAGCTTTCCTTAGTAACAGTCTATTCTGAGACAAATTATTTCCATCACCAAGACACACATTATTAACACCATGAAAGTTGGTACTAATGGTCCTGGTTACCTATGACAGCGGTGACATACAAACCACACAGAGGCATCACTGGCCAGGAGTCACATGCACCCAGAGGTGCAAACAGGAATACAACACAGGTGACTCTTCACCCAGGTAAACCTGCTCTCCTGGCTAGACTGTTACTTTCCCTGGTAACTGAGTAGGGTGACCCCCTGCTCCAGTTTGAGAGATTCTTGGTTTATGTCTATAGTCCTGGCATAATTATCCACAGTAAACCCCTCCTGCTAATAGCACTCTCAGAAAAGTCCCAGCTTAGATGTTAAGTTAAATGGTAACTCTACCTAGAGATCATGAAAAAATCAACTCTCAATTCCCTTGTTAGCATAGCACCTAACAGGTCTAATGTTTGTTTATAAGATGCATCAAGTTCTTAAAGACTGACCGACTGACTGACTGATTGATTT
This sequence comes from Enhydra lutris kenyoni, assembly GCF_002288905.1. Taxonomy (NCBI): domain Eukaryota; kingdom Metazoa; phylum Chordata; class Mammalia; order Carnivora; family Mustelidae; genus Enhydra; species Enhydra lutris. The sequence continues at coordinate 27,157,141 of NW_019154090.1, forward strand.
AGAGTGTGTGCATGGAAGGGGGCGGGGAATGGGCAGAGGAAGAGGGGGAGAGAGAATGTCAAGCAGACTCCTCACTGAGCGGGGAGCCCAACATGGGGCTTGATCTCACGACCTTAGCCAAAATCCTCTAAAAGTTTTTCCAGGGGCACCTAGGTGGTACAGTCAGTTAAGTGTCCAACTCTTTGTTTCAGGTCAGGTCACGATCTCAGGGTCATGAGACTGAGGCCTGCATCTGGCTCTGGCTCAGTGCGCAGTCTGCTTGAAGAGTCTCTCCCTCTGCCACTCTCCCTCTAAAATAAACAAACAAGTCTTAAAAAAAAAAAAAAAAAAGATTTTTCCATATCAGCAAAATACATATTATCTACACACTTAATAATGAAATCTTATGTGAGAGTACAAAATTCCATACTGATTATTTGGTTTAAGCTTACACATCAAGAAAGTTTTAGAGTCCTTTTTAATTTTTTTTTTTTTTTTTTACTTTTTGAGTAAATTCTACTCCCTCGAATTCCCAATCCTGAGATCAAGAGTTGCATGCTCCACCAACTGAGCCAGTCAGGCACCCAGAGAAAGCTTTACAGTCTTTCAACAGAAGTTACACTGAAACCAACCAATGTTGGCCAAAATAAAACAATGGAAGACCCAGCCAGAGGGGAGAGAGATTCCCTCAAACAGACACCTCCTGTCCCATCCCTTGAACTCGTAATGCTGACACTGGAAACTAACTTAAAATTTTATGTTTGAACTTCATACCTGTACCAGATAAAGACCGTGGGGGAGGAAAGCCTTACCTTACTTGGAGTAAGGTTCCTACTAAAAACAAAATAAAGTAACCTCTGTTTCTGGAAGTCCTAATTAGTTTCAACAAACAGTATCTAAATTAGCAGAGATCCATTAACTACCTGAAACACGAAGACAAGCATGTATTAAGAAAAACTGCTTGGGGCGCCTGGGTGGCTCAGTCAGTTAAGCATCCGACTCTTGATATCAGTTCAGGTCTTGATCTCAGGGTGGTGAGTTCGAGGCCCCTGTTGGGCTCTGTGGAGCCTACTTAAAAACAAAACAAAAAACTGCTTTACCCCAACAATAAAGAAAAATATTCTAGAGAGTAAACCAATCTGATCATAAAGTCTACAAAGGAGGGCTTCCAATATTAGTAACTTTGCCAACAATTCTCCAATATGATTAAAAGCAGAACAAAACTCTCATCTCCAAATTCCTCACAGAGAAGCAAAACCAAGGAAACTGAGTTAAAGTCTCAAACCTAGGCACATTACAACAGGTCACAAAACCCATACTGCTTCGGGCACTATTATGCCATGAGGACAGATGTCATACAAAAACACTAGCAAAGGGTTACAAGGCCAAAGGCCCCAATGAAGTAATATGAGGAGTGAGTAGGAGGAAAGGACGATAACAGAAAATGAGCCCAGAGAAACAAGATGTGGACACCAGGTGCTTCACCAAAATGTGGGTTGCATATGTGGCTGGATCTATTATGCGTAACACCCATCAGAGGGCGGAAAAATGGGAAGTCTACCTTAATCTTAGGAGAAAAAGAGATTATTTTCCTCGTACAGAGTAAACATTACTAATTTTAAGTGTCCTGTTTTAGCTGTATGTAACACACATTCAAAAACACTTCACAACCATGATTTCATAGAAATTACTGCTTAGTATGAAACTATAAAAATCTGACAGAATTGTTTTCTTCTACACAATTAAGTAACATTAAATTAGACGGCATAGGATCGAGATAGAAAGTAGATTAGTGGTTGCCAGGACCTGCAGAGACTGGAGAATGGGGAATGATGGGGGTTTCTTTTTGGAATTAGTAATGTTCTGGAATCAGACGGTGGCTCTGATTGCACAACCCTGTAAACGTGCTAAGAACCAGTGAACTACACGTTTTAAAAGCCTGGATTTTTATGGCAATTAAAAAAGAAATAAGTGGTGCACGTACACTGCGTAATTCAAGCCGGCGACAGATGAATGAAGTTTGGGAAACGTGCCTTACAACTAGGGAGGAGGCACCAGGAGTGTGCAGACGTGGCCGGACAGCTTCGAGTCGGGGGTGGAGGCTCGGCCTCAGTTCTCGGGGAGACCCAATTCTCCCCAGACGTGACGAAGCCGGACCAGATCCCCCGCCCGTCCTTCGCAATGGGGACACGAGTCGGCCAGCAGGATTCCTCTGGTCTCAGCATCCGCTGACTCCCAAACTCCAGAACCGCTTCCCTTTTAGACGTGACCGGGCCCATCATCCTTTTCCTCTCCCGGCGTCCCGACCCCGGCCCGCCGCGCTGGGCACAGCCCGCGCGGTCCCTTGGGGCCCCCCAGCCCGCGGCACCCCCAACCCCCACCCCCGGACGCCGCCTGCGGCCGGGGCCGCTCCTCCGACAGCTGTCTCTAGCCTAACCCCGAAGGGCCGTCCCTGCTCCTCGGGCCATCCCCGAAGGTCGCTCCTCGGCGCCCCCGCAGGCTTCCGTACCTGTCTTCTCCGCGCCGCCGTCCCAGCGGCTGGAGGTGGGGCCGTCGCCCTGCGCACTCCGGAGGGCCATGTCCCGGGGGCCCGGGCTCGGGCCCGAGCCCCGGCTGGTGACAGAGCTAAAGGAAGACGCGGCTATGGCCACGGGACCCACAGCCGGCTCTGCCGGACAGGGTAGAATCGGTCAGCCCGCGGCGCGCAGGCGCGCAGGCGTGCCCGCGCGGGCCCCGCCCCCGCGCCGGCACGTGACCGGCGGCTGCGCCAGGCGGAAGGCGGTCGCGGGGACACACGCGCAGGCGCTCTAAGGGGCGAGAGAAAGAGCGCGGAGATCGCGCCAGGGACTTCTATACGAACTAGAGCCTGGCAGGCATACTTGAATAAGTGTGTTCAGGATCAGATTTTGCCATTTCTTTTGCTTTTCTTATCTGTAAAATGATACTGATGATGATAAACTTGCTGAACTCACAGAATTATTGGGAAAGTTTCTAGAACACTTAGAAGCATATAGTAACTGCCCCACAATTGTGAGCTATTATTATTTTTTTTTAATATTTTATTTTTTTGACAGACAGAGATCACAAGTAGGCAGAGTGGCAGGCAGAGAGAGAGGAGGAAGCAGGCTCCCCGCTGAGCAGAGAGCCCGATATGGGGCTCGATCCCAGGACCCTGGGACCATGACCCGAGCGGAAGGCAGAGGCTTTAACCCACTGAGCCACCCAGGCGCCCCTGTGAGCTATTATTTTTGTTTACCAAGGATTTTACCTCCATTTCACCTCCCCACGCGAGCTCCCGTCGTCATACTTGGTGACTTCAGGGTTCAGTAGAACCCTCGCATACAGCTCCGCAGGTTGTGCACTGCTCAAGGCCAGAAAGTGGGGTTCACATAGATGGTTATGTGAGCTGTACCCTTTCGAAGGGTACAAAACTGACTATTCACCCAAAATGAGCACCTATCTTATCAGGTGCTCTTATCATCTTATCTATCCTTCTTACTATCTTACTGTCTTATCATCTATCTTCCCATGAAAAGATAAATGTAAAAATTTATGTTGGAAAAGCCCAGAAGCTGAGATTCATGATGGAGTGTGGGGCACAGGCACACGGCTCTATTCTTGCCTGCAGTGCTGATGAGACAGTGACTTGCTCTCCTCCCCATCACAACTCTAGGGCTAAATTGTGTGGTCTTTGTAAGGCTTGGGCCAACTCTCACCCTCTGTAAAACAAGGGAGCGTGGCTAGCTCTCAGGGAAAAGGGAGAGGGAAAAGCTAACCTCAAATGCTCAGCAACTGGTTCAAGGCGCCCCAGTGGAGATAACCAGTTCTTGTCCTAGGCTGGTACCCCATCTCCGAGCAGCATATTGTCTAATTACAGTTCACCATGAAGTTGTAAGTGATAGTTTAACCAAGAATGCCGTTTTGCCTTGTAATTCTCCATGCACTCTCTTTTACTTTTATTTTTTTAAAGATTTTATATATTTGACAGACAGAGATCACAAGTAGGCAGAGAGACAGGCAGAGACAGAGAGAGGAGGAAGCAGGCTCCTCGCTGAACGGAGAGCCTGATGCGGGGCTCAATCCCAGCACCCTGGGATCATGACCTGAGCCGAAGGCAGAGGCTTTAACCCACTGAGCCACCCAGGTGCCCCATGCACTCTGTTTTAAAGGAGCACTAGGTGGCAGATGAAAATTAAAAAAAAAAAAAAAAAAAAGCTTTCCCAGGCCAACAGAAACGAGATTATCATTCCTGTGTTGTGATGGGCAATACCTATTGCCCTGTGGCCTGGGCTTGGAAGCTGTAGGTGAGCTAGGGTCTGCTAGGCTGGGTTGCCAGGGGACCCAAGACACCAGGAAGTATGAATATCTTGAAAGACCCCAAATCACAAAATAGAGATTATTGAACCCTTTTGTTTGTTCAACAACTATTCATGGTCCTTACGCAGAGCAGGCCAGTGCTGGGACCCAACATAATGAAACTCTTCAGTACAGCTCAGGGTGATGGGAGAGACGGACTTAATTTACAAGAGGTGACAAGTTCTAGAAAAGAGGGAAGAAGCTTAGAAGGTTGGAGAAGCCCAAGGAGGGACACCAACCACAGAGAGGCAGGAAAGGGTGATGAAAAAAAAAAAAAAAAAAGACCCTGAGTAGTGATTTCAAAGTTTATATAGACGATGGGTAGCACTGTTAAGTCAGTTGTAGGGAAGAAACTTCTAGGCTAAGGAAACAGCACAGGCACTGTTGTGAAACTAAGAAAGCAAGCCGTATCTAGAAATGAAGTGATTTGGTGTTCTTACAGCACAGAGAGTATGAAAGAGAAAGTGGGACTTTGATAGTAGTGAGGGCAGAGAAATGTGCATGGGGCATCAGGTAGGACCTCTTAAACCATACTCAAATTTGGACTGCATGTAGTCAGCAGGGTGGAATTAAATAATGTTCATAATCGGTGGCTCAGTGGGTTAAGCCTCTGCCTTTCGCTCAGGTCATGATCCCAGGGTCTTGGGGTGGAGACTTGCATCCGGCTCTCTGCTCAGTGGGGAGCCTGCTTCCCCCTCTCTCTCTGCCTGCCTCTCTGCCTACTTGTGATCTCTCTCTGTGTCAAATAAATAAATAAAATCTTAAAAAAAAAAAAGAATGTTCATAATCAATGTGGTCTTTGAAGTCACCTAGATTAATCCTCATCCCCAACATAAGAATCTACTCCACTTATCCACACAAGTTTGTGGAGCGCCAGACCTGTGCCAGGTTGTGAGCTGGAATGGAGATGAGGAATATTCATTCAGTAGTGAGCTTCTCATGGGGAAGAGACAAGTAACCAGGCGATTGTAAAAGCAAGTGAAAAGTCAGACAAACTGGAAGTCTAGTAAAATATGGAAAATTCCAGAAACTGACTCATGACTGAATGTAAGGCAAAAGGGCATCAGGTCAGTGGTAGGCAGAATTCTAAAATGGTTCCCAAGATTCCTACTCCACGGTATACATGGCTGTATAATCCTTTGAGTGGCGGAACTCGTGAATATGATGTTTGCTCTTGTGATGTTACAAGGCAAAGGTAAAGGGATTATGCAGACATAACGAATCTCAGCTTTTATCAGTTGACTCTGAAGTAATCAGAAGGGAAATCAGCCTGGGTGGACTTAAATAGGGGAAGTCCTTTAAAAGAAGGTGCAAGCCTTGCCTGCAAGAAGAATTCAAAACAAAAGACATTCTCCTGTTCACCTGTGAGAAGTCAAGTTTCATGTTGCGAGAGGGCTACACAGTAGCGTCTGTGGAGCAGCCTCCAGGTGTGGAGGGCCTCAGTCCTACACCACAAGGAACTGAATGTGGCCAACAGCAAGCTTTAAGAGAAGTCTGACCATCAGTTGACAATGATGAGAGTCTTAGTTGACAGCTTGATTTTAGACTAGTAAGACCCAGGCCAAAGAACCCAGCTCATCTACACTTTGATGTCTGAGCTGGGGAAGGATAAATTTGTGATACTATGTTACACAGCAGGTGACTGAAAAACCACACACACCCAAACAAGCTCAGGCAAAAAGCTTTATTGGCTCACGTAACTGCAAAGTTCTAGCCCTTCTGCATCCTCTCCCATCTCTCAGCTGCCCACCTCTTCCCATTGACTGTGCTCACCAATAGGTCTTGGGTCATAACCAGTCTCTGGCAGTGCCCCATCTGAAGTAGTTTCTACATCTGACTCCATGAAATATAGCTGAATTGTCTTTGTCCTGGCATTTCCTTGACATGTCCCACTAGTTCTGACCATCACCGGTCTCAGCCTGAACCAGTCATTGTGGCCACTATGTGCTTCTTGATTTGGCCTGAGTCTCATGCTCCACTATTGAGCCAGGGGCGGAACCCTTTACAAAACCTGGGCTGAGAGTGAGAAAGAGGTGGAGAGCCCAATTTTAGTGATTCCTCTAGGATTCCCAACATACCTCGTTAACAACTTTGCCTTCAAAGAACATCCTGCTTCATTTACAGCAATAAAGACTTTGTAATACTGGATTCCCATTTCCTCTCTTCCGTTCTTCATGTTGTTGTCATACAGTTCATTACACTTTTTTTTAAAAAAAGATTTTATTTATTTATTTGACAGACATAGATCACAAGTAGGCAGAGAGGCAGGCAGAGAGAGAGGAGGAAGCAGGCACCCTGCTGAGCAGAGAGCTGGATGCCGGGCTCTATACCAGGACCCTGGGATCATGACCTGAGCTGAAGGAAGAGGCTTTACCCCACTGAGCCACCCAGGGGCCCCTTCATTAGTTTTTTAAATCTCTTCCTTCCTAAATCCCTTCTCTTCCCCTTCTCGCACCCCATCCCCACCCTGCACTGTAGAGAACCACTTAACTACATTCTGTCACTAGAGATTAATTTGCATTTTCTAGAATTTTATATGGATGGACTCAAACAGTACGTAGTCTTCTTTCACTCAGCATAACTTTTAAAATTAATCCACATCAATGCATGTACAAGTGTATTCCTTTTATTACTCAGTATTTTATTTTACAGATATACCACCATACATGTATACATATTTTTTATTTTTACATATGCTATAAATACACAATCTAAAGGATGGCTCATGAGCCAATGGCTTTAACAATTTTAAATGATTAGGGGGAAAAAGGCCAAAAGACTAACTTGTGGCACATAAAAATTATGTGAAATTTAAATCTCAGGAGTCCATAAGTTTTACTGAAACACAGCCATACTGATACACCTATTGCCTAAGACTGATTTCGTGCCACAGCAGTAAAGTGCTTACAGAAGAGATCATAGGACATGCAAAACTTATTTACCTGCTCCTTTACAGGTTTGCTGACCTCTGTAAACTTATTTTAAAGCAACTAAATTTTAAAGTTTACTTCCATTTATTCCATTTCCAACACTCTTAATTTCGTTGCAGATCCATGCTTCTGTCTGGTTTCACATTCCTTCTGCCTAAAGAACTTCCTTTAATATTTCTTGTTGAAATAGGTCTTCTGGCATTGTATTACCTCAGATTTTTAGTAAGATTTTATTTCTCCTTCTTCATTTTCAAAGATTTTCACTCTGGGTTGACAGGTTTTCTTTCAGCGCTGGTCACTCCACTGTCTTCTGTCATTTGGTAATTTTTTGCTTCCTCTGTAAGTCATAGGTCATTTTTTTCTCTGGGATGGTCTTTAAGATTCTCTTTAATATTTTGCTTTTATTGTTTTAGCATTTCTGACATGCCTAGTGTGGGTATACATTTATTTTGTTTGGTGTTCTTTCAACATCTTGGATCTATGGCTTAATGTCAGTCCTTATTTTTGGAAAATTCCCAATCTTTATTTCTTTGCTTGTGTGATTTCATTTGGCCTCTTGTGTTCCAACAGCTCACTGCAAGAAGAGTATATCCTGGGCAGCTGCTCCAACTTCAGCATCGGTCCCAGAAGGAACCACAGGGAACAAATCAGAGTCCAATCAACACGGGAACCCAGCCCCACCTCAACCCAAAGCAGAGCTGTTTGACTGAATCTCGTCTAGACAGCTGAACTACAGTTACAGTTGATCTAGAGATCTGTGTGAGGCAGAAGTGCTTTTGGTGAAAGGACCAGAGAGCCAGAGAGAGAAAGAAAAAATTTATAATGACTGCTAGAGACCTGGACGGAGATTCTTGGCATCACAGCTTATGGAAAGGCAGTCCAGGAAGCAGAACTGAGCCAGGAGACATGGGTTCGGATCCCAGGTGCAGGCCCTGGCTAGGCCTCTTCCCTAACCAGCTCTAGCAGCCCTTCCTCTGGGAAAGCTTCCTTGACCATTCTCTCTGCCCCAAGAGCTTATTAGGATTCCTTTCTGCAGACTGAGTTTTTGTGACATTTATCCCGTCCCCCAAGATTATTCATTTATTTGAGAGAGAATGAGAAAGCAGAAGCAAGGGGAGCAGCAGAGGGAGCAGGAGGAGCAGGATCCCCACTGAGCAGGGAGCCCAACATGGGGGATCGATCCCAGGACCCTGGGATTATGACCTGAGCTGAAGGCAGATGCCTTAACTGAGCCACCCAGGTGCCCCTGTGACATTAATCTCAAACTTACCTCCCAGAGGCAACTATAGTTAATATGTTGTTTTCATCCAGCCTTTTTTTTCTTGGAGGCAGCCTATTTCAGTTTCTACTGTGAAAGTTCCTGAGGCTATCTCCTATCTTCCTGGGGGCATTCAACCCCTAGGCCCTAGCCTCTGTGGCCCATCTGTACCCATACCCCATGTCTTGGGAGGGAGTCATTGGGACTTCAATATCCACTTACCTTCATATTGAATTCTTCTTTCTGCCACCTGGAAACTTCCATATCTTTCTTTGAAAACGGCTACTTATTTAAAGTAAATTGTTATTTTAGCCAGCATCCTCATGTATTTAGAGCAGGACGAAGATCACTGAGTTAGCTTTGTCTACCATGTTGACTGGCAATCTGATTTTTCCAGTATCTCTCTTTTTTTTAAAAGATTTTATTTATTTATTTGATAGAGAGTGAGAGAGAGAATGACAGGGGAGAAGGTCAGAGGGAGAAGCAGACTCCTCATGGAGCTGGGAGCCTGATGCGGGAATCGATCCCGGGATTCCAGGATCATGACCTGAGCTGAAGGCAGTTGCTTAACCAACTGAGCCACCCAGGTGCCCCTCCAGTATCTCTTTTTAAAAAGTTTCTCATATACATAGTTTTGTTTCCCATTTTTCTATTTGACGAGAACACATTTCCGCTTGGGGTTATGTCTTATCTCTACCAGTCTCCATTGTTTAGCACAGGGCTGGGTTCATAAACACCAAATAATGTTTGCTGAAGGGCATCTGATATAAACAAACTCTGGAAAGACTGGTCAATAAGGTGAGTGTGTAAGGAATCCTGAGAGGGAGGGATGTGATTTGGTGAGCAGAAGAAGGTATGCATGTGTGGAGAGCTGTGGGTATGTAAGCTTCTTCATAGGAAATTCACTGTGGAGTTCCCAGAACTGTTCACACAGAAAAAAGCAATGTCCTCCGTCTTCCTTTCTAGGTAAGTCTACAAATGTTTATCTATAGCTGAGACTGACTCACAGGGTGCGATCAGGAAACCACTTACCAGCTGCTGCTGCTTTTCCTTTTTCCTCATTAGAGAAGGCAAGAAAACTCTGTCAAAGCAGGTGATGTAAGAATGAAGCTGACTCAGAAATACACAATCCCCTCAGGAACTTCTCCAAGAAAAGGATTGGCCATTTTATTAGCTCCCATCTGGAGGCATTACACTGAGACCACCAAGAATCCTGGTGATTATGGCCACAGGGAGGCAAATCTGCAGTGTAATTTGGTACACTGCAAGAATATTTAGTTTTCAGTAGATGAGTTAAAAATTCAAAGGAGACAGTGATAACAATCTTAGAGGGAATGAGTGAGATGGGGTGGGAACAGACAAGGCAATGCTGGCCTTCATGCAAATTAGAAACGACTTACATCACTGAAAATCGGTCACATTTAATGGATGGGTTTTTTTTTTCTTAAAGATGACATTTTACCACCATCTACTGTGAGATTGTAGGAATGAATGCACCAACCTGTGGGATCCCTATACTTGTGAGATCCTCTTTCTGTATATGAATCTGCACAACTGTACAATGGAAACGAGCACTTAGTCCAACTGTAGTGTGTGCCAGGCACTTTCCAAACACTGATCATCAAATGTGAACCACCACCCTATGAAACAGGTATTTAGACCCCAATTCTACAGGTGAAGAAAGTATTACAATATCTGGGGCAGGGAGGAAGAGAAGAGGATATGATCAGGAAATAAAGGGCAAAGTGGGCTTCATCTGAATTTATCACAATAAATCACTTGTGAAGATTCTGAGAGGTTAAGTAACTGACCCTAAACCACACACCCAGACAGAACTCTGCTTAGAACCAGTACATCTGCAGTTCTACTGGGTTACTTCTCTGAAGTGGTACAATTTAGCACAGAATCATAGTAAGATACAAAATCTACAAAGTACCTGAATACATTAAGACTGACTCCAGAACCAGACTACCTTGTGACATCCTCTACACATCTGTTTCACTTGGAGAATAGTCTGAATTTCATATCATATACAAGTGGTGGAAATCAGGGCTGTTAGCATCTAAGTCTACTAAATTGGTCAAAATCATTGCTTAGTCTTCAGCAACTTTTATTTCACCAAGGGCTCATTAAGTAAACATTTTCTTGTTAATTAAGTCTGACCCATGGCTTATAATTATAGCTGCAAACTTAAGGGCAGGAGTCTTCTGATCTTGAGATGCTCTTCGTGCAATAATACTTCCATTACTTACTGTGTGTGTAGCAGGGTGGGAAGGTGGAAGTTGGAGTGGAAGATGGTATCACCACTGACTGAGCATCTGCTCTAAGCCTGGTATGGTGCTAAGCATTTTCCATGTGCTACTCTATTCAATCCTCTTCAATCCTGAGGGACATTGGTGCACTTTTCAAAGGAAAAAAAAAAGGTTTTATGAGGATGCACAGATTAGTAAGATACAGAACATCAGCAGGGAGCTCACCTGTGGGTGGGGAAAGACAGTAATACAATAAAAGTTCAGGTGTTACAAGACAGGGGAAAGGCGGTAGTGATGGCTGTGGGGGGAAGCAGGCTGAGGGGACTTGAGATAGGGTATCTGCTCGGATCAAATTTTTTAGACCTGTTTTCTGAGGAGGGAATCACGGACTACTTTACTTCAAAACCTTTCAGTTAACTTTTTCCTCAAGTAGGAAAGGCCCTGGGGTAAGACAGCCTCTCTAACAAGCACGTCCCATGAGGACAATCAGCCATAATCCCTAGAGGTGAGGCACAAGGGAGGAGATTACCAGCTGGGGGTAGTCAAGGACTGATGGCTGAGCAAATACTCAACCCAACCCTAATCTTGGGAGAGAATCTGCTGATGGGAATCTATAGGCAGTGGTGAAAAACTAGATTTTTCAAGAGATGTTCAAATGGTCAGTTCTAATTATAAGCACACTTGACAACAGGTGAGGCAAGACAGAATTTAAAGACTGAGAGGAAATTAAAATTCCCCAACCTGCCAACCAATCTCCAATTTTCTTGACTATTTTAGGACTATGGTAATTAGCCATACTCTGAAGACAATTTTACAAAATAGATTCCTCTGTCTCTAACAGGCCCACTCGAGCAATTTAGTCTTCCTGTCTCATGTATAAAATGGAAGTAAAATTAAAGTTCATGAAAGTTAGGCATTTCTGATACAAGATATTACACAATAGTTCCTCTTACCTGAACCACATTTGAACTCCCAATATTAATAACAAGCAGATGTCCTAAAATAGTATGCAATGAACATTTAAAGGAAACTAGAAGTTTGAGATAATAGCATCTCTTGATTTCAATTTTTAAAAATTGTAGTTAAATGAGAAGATCAAATGGCAATTCAAGTATATAATCTTGGAGAATTTACTTGTTTGGCACTGATGAGCAAGTGAACTTTTTCACTTCTTTTACCAGCCCTTTGAACAGTTTCTGTTTAAGCTGCCAAATATGTTCCTATAAGCTCTCCAGAACATCTTCAAGTCAGGCCTCTGCAAGTTGCCTCCAGGGGTTAGGTATCTCCAAGGCTGACCTTCCACAGGGCTTGCTACCATTTATTCAACAACGATCTTTTCTGCTATTGAACAAAGCTGTCTCCGTGGACCTCTTCATGTAAGCACCACTCAAACTTTCTAAAATCAGTGTTAGAGCTGAACAGCAACTGAAAAGACACCTCACCCAACCACACCCTGACCGAGCACAAAGAGGACAAGGAAGTCCAGAGGAAGGATCGTACTGTGAATCACTTGCAAAGTCCAGGCCCAGAACCAATCCTCCATACCAGGGGGCCTGGGGAATCAGGGTTATCAACAGCATAGCAGGTGCCTGATACTTGACATTTACTCTCAATTATTCAATCCCAAGAAAGCAGTGGCCCCATTTTATGGATGATGAAACAGATTCACAAGTTAAGTAACTTGCCAAGGAGCCAAGTAAGTGACAAGGCAGGAATGAAACCAATCCTGTTTAGCAACAACACGATGCTTTCTTCACTGACTCTTGAGGTCAAAAACTTCCACTTCAGTGCTCCTCAACCAATCTGAATCCATCCCACGTCACATCTCCATCAACCCAGTATTAAATTCAGAGCACATGAGAACTAAGCCATCTATCACACACGGTGTCGGTTGGAGAAGCGTACTGCTCAGGCTGCAGGGACATTTCATTTGTTTAAATGTTTTTATTTAAAAAAAAATTAAAGACCTTCATGGCACAACTTCTTCCCAGCACAGTTATGTTTTATGTTATACCAATTACAATACAATTACAACCAATAAGTCAAGGGGGCGAAGGGAAACTTCTGACTTCAAACTTAAAAAAAAAAGGGGGGGACCACTTCAAACAAAATTAAAAAATACTTAAAAAACCTTTCAGAGTAATTGCCAACACAACTGTCTTATATTGGCATTCCATTTCCTGCCATCTCATCAACGCAGACACAGGTAGTGCTGAGAAATAAAGTGTCCCAATACAAGGTATACAGATGAGGTAATTTACAACAACACAGAAGTTGTTACTCTGTAAACCCTTGCCCCCCACCCACCCGCCCAACTGGGTCTTCTTTTTTTCATGCTTCTGCAGTGACTCCTTAAGTAGCATTTTAAAAACTTCTATTTATTTTAAAAGGCTCTCAGGTGGCATTTCAGAGTCCTCTGCATTCACTTTCCGTCTCCTGCAAGGTCTGATGCGTGTTTAGGAGGTTCAGCTGTCTGCAGCTCCCCACATCAGCCTCAGACACAACTAGATTCTCTGAGCTATAATGGTGGGATGTGAAGTCCCGATTTACAACCCTCCTCCCCACCTCGAAAGGAAGAATTCATTAGTCGTAAGTGTCCTGTTCAAATCACAATCCAGTGCAAACGTATCACAAACTGCAACTCTGGCACATCTGGTGCTTTTAGCTTCTGCACAAATTCAACATGGTAACCCCCACAGCATTCCAGGGCATAAAAGGGTTTCAAGAACAATAAATATCCACTGTTAAGTGGCCACAAGAAAGAAAATCACCCTGCCACACAGAATGTTTTCCCTATGGTTGAGAAGCATTATAAAAGGAGGCTTTAGCTTCCTCTAGAGTTTACCATTATATTCACGAAAGCCACCACCTTGATCAAGTTACTAGAGCCAAGATGGGTTATAAAGTTAGATAAGTTCATTAAATTCAACTCGTGAAACGATTACGCTTGTCTATGGCGCCCAGGCGAGAAAGGCTTATGATCTATAAAGGTAGGAGAAAAGGGAACTAAGACTTTAGGCCTTCAAATATGTTGGAAGAATTTTTCCTAGTTCCCACAAGCAGCTACTGTAATGAAAGAACAGGAGAAAATACAGAGCTGATGGTTTTGCTATTGTGCTTAAAAAACTAGGCTTCCTCAGTGAAGCACCTGATAAACTTAGGTGGTTGGATTACAGTGGAAAATCCACTTTACACACACACAAACACACAAAAACTGGCGACTTTTCCATCCCCAATCCCTGCACTGCTGAGACACAAAATGAGTTTTATGGCAAAGGATCCTTAATCCCCAGAGACGCTTTGGCTTGTGGTGCTTTTTTAAGGCCTCTCTGCCCTGCCCGGTACCATGGGTCAAATGAGGGGTGTATAAAAATGGGGGCCTTGGGAAGCCTCCACGGTACAGGGCTGCAGGCCCCTCAGATGTGAACGTGAGACACCCACCCAGCGAGACCTTTACACAGGGAACTTAAATCTAACCTTGATAAATAAAACCAAACGTTTATTTACACCAAAGAATTCCAACACTGGATCTTTCACATATGAAGGACAAAGTATTATATATATACACACAGCAAGGGGTGGCAGGGCTGTAACAAGAGAGTTCATAGTTTTCCCACAATTACAGGTCTACCATTTCAGGTTCACTGGAGATAGTGGCTCTGCTCCTACCTCTCAGATACATTTACAAGACTGAGGGGCAGGTCTTCTCACTGGATGGCATGTGAAGGAAGGGGAAAAAAGAAGAAAAGAAGGTAGAAAGCTTAAGATGAAACCTGGTGTGGCCACATCTTCCATTAGCTCTTAAAGAGTTGCTAGCATGAAACCTATACAGACAATGTTTTTCTTTTGTAAAAAGCAATAAGTTAAGCCCAGTAAGTAACTGAATTCAAAATGGCCAAGTCAAAGAAAACTGGAAAAGATTTTTCCTTCCCCTCCCACCAGCTACAGAGCACACGGGGAGATGAAAGAGAGAGGACCAAGGCAAGGAGCCCGGGAGGGAAGGTATTAACAGAACTGAAACTAAAAGCAGAAGTGAGTTGGATTTAGGGTTAGGTCAGTAAGACATGATTCATATTGAACAAAAGTTTTCAGGACCTGTCTGCACTTTGGGGAGATTTTCAGCATCTCAATGAAATAAAGACATATTTCCACTAAATTCACCAGGACAACCCCACTGAAGCACTTGGAGTAAAGTGAGGAAAAGTGACCAGCAGTACACTGCTCTCGTAGCTTGGCCTTAAGCTTGGGCTTCCTCCTTCCTTCCCACCTCCCTTGAAGAAGCTACATTTTTGTAATCTCTGGAGAAGAGCATGAGATATTAACCCCCCATAGTGTGGGATGGTGGGGGAGCAGTGGTGGACATGGAAAAATATCTCCACCCAAATGCAGCAGCCGGGATTGAGGCTGGTTCATCTTTGTTCTTTAGTGATGAGAAACTGAATTTGAAAGGAGGGAAAATTTTTGTCCGTGAAATATTCCACCTGCAGGTAATTTTTCAGGGAATCCCCTGAGTTATGAAAAGTTCGAGTTAAAAACAAAAAAGGAAAAAAAAAAGAAAAAAAAAGAAAATCAGCCTATTATAATTTTTTTTTTATGACTGAACTACTATAAATCCACAAGCAACGGTTCAGACACGGTGCTTCTGAAGTATTTCACCCCTCCCCGCCAGGCGCAAGCTGCATCAAGGAGAGCGCAGACTCCCCCACCTCTGCTTAGGCATCAGGAGACAGAAGGGGCTGTTACTGCTGAGCGCCAGCGGCAGCTGGAACAGGCATCCCAAGGGGGTTGGCAGCAGCAATCACTGGTGAGCCTGCCAGAGGTCCAAGGGGTGAAGGGGTTGGCACTGAAGAAATCCCTAAAAGAAAACAGCTAACCGTGAGCCAGATACTAACCACAGAAATCTCAGACACCAGTTTTACATAGTACCTATTTCAAAAGTGACACAACAGTTATTTTCTCTCTCTCTCTTTGTAATCTCTACACCCCAGGTTGGGCCCCATGGGGCTCAAACTTAAAACCCAAAGATCAAGAGTCACATACTCTTCTTGAGTGAGACAGCCATGCAACCCAGTAATTCTCTTTCTGAAGGCCTCTACTCACCCAGATTTCTACAAAGTAAAACTAATTTCAAATTAAAATTAATTTCTAATCAACTTCGAAGAAAAAAAAAAATCTTTTTTTTTTTTTTAAAAGAAATCCAGACTCAGAGAGTTTAAGAAGTCTGTACAAAGCACACAGTTAGAAAGTAGCAACCATGTTTGAATTAAAACTGATGCCTGTCTAGGCGTCTATCCAACCAAATTTTCTGCTCTGTAACCTTTGTTAATACAGTGGTCACTACCCACAGGTGGCTACTGAGAATATGCAATGTCGCATCAAGGAACCCTGCTTTAAATTTTATTCTATTTTAATTAATTTAAATAGTCACATATGGCTAGTCATGGCCCTACTGAACAGCACAAGGCTAGAGCCAAAGCTCATGTGTTCTTGTATCATGCTGCCTAGTTAGCTGGAAGCTTTCAAAATTACCAAAAGTCATTTTCAGTGAGGAAATGCTAAAATTGTGTTTTAGAATTTATTGCCATTTGGTTTCTTCTACTCATCTAATGACCAGAATTACCTATTAGACTGCCCTCTTCAATCAACCAGTTAATTTTCAAATTGTTATATATGTATTTTTAAAAATAGGTAATATATTCATATGGTACAAAATATCAAAGGTTCAGATGAGTATATAGTAAAAAATTTCTCTTGCCCTTTTGCTTGTATCCTTCCTGAAATATTTTATGTGTAAACATGAATATAATTGTGTAACACTGTGCATATAAAAGTCATATATAAGGAATGTGGTTATAGAGTTATCTATTGACTTGTCCACTCCTGGTCTTGGACATGGTTCTGCATTTTGCTCTTTTCATTTCACATTATTCTGGAGTTGGAGCTAAAAAAGAACATGAGATACTTACTCATTCTTTTCTCTGGCTATAGAGCTTTCCACTGAATGGATGTCCTAAAACTGATTTAACCAGTTCCTTACTGGGAGCTGTTTTCAATGCTTTGATATTATAAATAAGGCTACAATTAGCAGCCCTGGATATATATCATTTTGCCCATAGGTAAGATACCTAGAGGGTAAGTCCTAGAAGGTAGCTAGTTCTTAAAAAAACAAACAAAAAAACCCAACTGTGACAACAATTTTGTGAGGGTGTATCAGTAAATGTCCTCACTACCACAAGCACACCCACATGGATGTTGCCCACATGTATAATTCTTAGGGGATGAGCCTACAGTTTCTTTTACAAAATTGTGTATTCTGTACACTCACTCACTCTCAATTCATGATGACTCAACAATAGTAAAAATTAATTTCATACAAGCCTTTACAAATTTACTAGGCACATTATAGGCGCTCTGGAGAACCATTCTTAGACACATACATGCCTATGTATAAATCCCACCTTTATCCCCACCCCTAATTTCTTAATCTTGCTTGTGAGGATCATACAACCATGGTCATTCTAAACTACAAGATAAAAAGATCTCTTCTTACTCTCCATGGTTTGTTGGGGACTTTCAAGTCCCTCTGGGAGAAATTTTGGGACTCTGGCCTAGAAGAGACTGCGCATGCCCTCCCCAGTGTCCCTAAGTACACCGGGTGTCAAACACGCTGAAAGCTGGTGAGGCGACTGCACGGGGAGTGCTGCCAAGAAGAGAATCACTACGGAAAGGAGAAACGCCACAAGAAATCAGGCCACAAAGAGAGAGCAAAACTAAGAATAATTACTGACTTCTACTTTTGTCCCCCCAGGGAAGTTACCAGTGAACTGACCTGACATCATATTGGCGCTGCTGACAGGCGTACTGCCCCCCGGCATGCTAGACGAGCCCATTCGAGCCTGGTCCTTCACAACAGTATCTAGAAAAGACAAAACTGGTTAGGCTCTTCTATTCCAGAAGAATGTTAAGGTGGCAAGAGCTTTCACCATGAATTTAGACAAGTAATACAAAACAGGACTATCTTTCTTGTCAAACTGTGGTAAGGCCAACTCTTAAACCAAATGGGAGGAAGGTGTGGTAATTACCCACAGCAGAGCTAATTTAAAACAAAATGATTTTGTTAGGTTTTAATGAAACAATACAACCTAACCTGGCCAAGACAATAATATATTATCAGAGCGAATTGCTTTTATTGCAGTCCACAGCTCAGTTGGTCAAGCACGGTGCAAAACTGGCCAAAACTACAGGTTTTGTGCAGGTTGATGCTATGATCAGACTTCACGCTCCATTGCAATCGGCCTGTCAGTTTGCTTTAGGTCTAGAAGATTAGGTAAGATTGTAATCAATTTACTACAAAACCATCTCGCCACTCTCCAGGAAGCAACTCAACATTGAGGCTAATGTCACAGTGAGGATAGTGTGGGACTAAGTGGCATTTTCACCCAGGACAGCAGTTAGTTATGGTCACAGACCTAGGTTAAGGTGTTCATACAGTAGATGTTCAAGCCTCCTCGGTTTTCTCCAACGAATGAGTCCCAGACAAGGTCAGATAAAGGGTTGCTATGCTAATCCAACTACTCCAGACTCAAGAAGCATCACCCACACAGGAAGAAAAGCAGTTTACTCGGGAGTGATCATGTGGCAGGCACACTGTTAGAAAACTACAGTCCTCCGAACAATTCTGTAAGACAGCTGTCATCACTATCTCCATGTGGAGAAACCGAGGCTCACTAACTTGACAGCCAGCTAAGGGAAGCTGGGATTTCAATTCTGCTGGGCCCAGAGCTTTCTTCACAACACATATTCTCCCCTGCCTTGTAGAGTCGGCTAGGTGGGCCTGCACAATCTGTGGATTGGACAGTTGGACTCACAGAAATAGGGGTGCTCCATGGCCTCTCTTGCCGTGAGCCGTGACTGGTGATCATATCGCAGCAGCTTGTCCAAGAAATCCAAGGCCTCAGGGCTGACAAGGTGCTGGTTTTCACTGTGGACAAAGCGTTCCCATCGCTTACGGGAGTGTCTGTAGAACCAAACGGGGAATGAGAAATGGACCAATGGGGCACAGAAGCCCAACATTTTACTTCAACATATTCTTTAGTGGCTAGGAGCCCAGCCACTAGCAAAGAGCGATCAAAACTCAAGAGGGTAGGTCTTCTACCACTCTGCCACTAGGAAGACAACAAAACTGAATGGAGAGACTAGAAATAGCAATGTTGCAGAGAAGAGAAATCTGGATCCCCATGATTCTACAAAACATAATTCAGGTTACTATAGGATTAAGTGCTCCTGTGTTAGCAAAGAGGTCAGGTGCTGGGTTAATCAGATCTTTTCTACCCCCACACAAATTCCTGACATCTCTGCCGCTTGGCCAGCAAAAGGCTTTCTGTCAGGCAAATCGCCCAGTCAAGTGGTTAATGAATTTGTATTTTGTCTAGTTCCTACTGTCAGAGTAGACTGTCCGCAAATAAGTCTTGAAGAATGCATTTACTTTTCCTATTACTCTTAGGGTTTTGTCATTTGCTAAATCAAGAGATTTCGAGTTTTGACTCAACTGTAATCCTTCTCCTGAAACCTACAATTCATTCACTGACAGAATCTGCCAACCATACTCTCCACACTCAGAATGCTGGTAAAGTGAATCTGGAAAATGGACCATTCAGTTCAGTGCTTTTGCCACAAGCCAACCTATGCAACACCCTGCCTCACCAGACCACTGACACACTTGCAGTGTTGGCAAAGAGAATGTAACTATTTTGAGGATCCAAAGTACCTGTTCACATCCAAGTACTTAAGGCATAGAAGCACAGATTTTGTTTTATGACTTACCTGCCTAAGATATCGTTGAAACGTGGATCTAATTCAATGTTGTATTTGTCAATATAGTCATATAAGTCTTCCGTCCCCAGAACCTTGGCTATCCTCACCAACTAGGATCAAAAAGAGACAAAAACCCACACCCCAAACACATTACATGATTCAGTCAACCAGTAAGTGAATTAACAGAAAAGGGTCACTATGGCTGAAGTTATGAATGTGAACTCCTCACAATTTATTTAAGATTTCTGGGTGCCGAGGTGGCTCAGTTGGTTAAGCGTCTGCCTTTGGCTCAGGTCATGATCCCAGAGTCCTAGGATTGAGTTTTACATCAGGCTCTCCGCTTGGTGGGGAGTCTGCTTCTTCCTCTACCCCTCTCACCTGCTTGTGATCTCTCTCTCAAATAAATAAATAAAATCTTAAAAAAAAAAAAAAGTTTCTGTGCATGGCAGGAAGGGATTTCCATACAGAATTTCCTAATTATTATGCAATATGACGGTGTCAGGAAAAAGCAAATGGTCTTATAACCTGGTTCCTTCCCCTTGAAACGTCTCCCCGGTCAAACTTTATTTCCCGCCTTCACAACCCAATTGAAGATGTCACTTTTTTTAGGAATATCCTCTTGTACTCAGACCACTCACTCCCACTAACTGCCTTTTGTAATTGGTCTACTCTAACATTTACGACTGCAACTTATTTCCTGATATATTCTGTTCCCTTACTGGATAGACTATGAACTATTTGAGAGAAGGGACTATTTTTTTCTCCCTCCACCCCATATTCCTCAATTCTGCATGGTCCTAACAATAGTTACTGATTTTAACTGAATTCAGGTGCTATTCTTTGACCCATTTAAAATGGCCATTGTGCTCAAACAAGACAACAGTACCTTCCATAAGGTCCTAGAATCATTCCAGATTCTTTTGAATGAAATGGCCCCTTGAGAACAAGCATCAAAATCCAGGAGGTTCAGAGAACCCCCCTCAAAATCAATCAAGAATAGGTCCACACCCCGTCACCTAATAGTAAAATTTACAAGTCTTAGTGACAAAGAGAAGATCCTGAAAGCAGCCCGGGAAAAGAAGTCTGTAACATACAATGGTAAAAATATTAGACTGGCAGCAGACTTATCCACAGAGACCTGGCAGGCCAGAAAGAGCTGCCATGATATATTCAGAGTACTAAACGAGAAAAACATGCAGCCAAGAATACTATATCCAGCTAGGCTATCAATGAAAATAGAAGGAGAGATTAAAAGCTTCCAGGACAAACAAAAACTGAAAGAATTTGCAAATACCAAACCAGCTCTACAGGAAATATTGAAAGGGGTCCTCTAAGCAAAGAGAGACCCTAAAAGTAGTAGATCAGAAAGAAACAGAGACAATATACAAGAACAGTCACCTTACAGGCAATACAATGGCACTAAATTAATATCTCTCAATACTTACCCTGAATGTTAATGGGCTAAATGCCCCAATCAAAAGACACAGGGTATCAGAATGGATAAAAAAACAAAACCCATCTATATGTTGCCTACAAGAAACTCATCTTAAACCTGAAGACACCTCCAGATTTAAGGTGAGGGGGTGGAAAAGAATTTACCATGCTAATGGACATCAGAAAAAAGCAGGAGTGGCAATCCTTATATCAGATCAATTAGATTTTAAGCCAAAGACTATAATAAGAGATGAGGAAGGACACTATATCATACTCAAAGGAACTGTCCAACAAGAAGATCTAACAATTTTAAATATCTATGCCCCTAACGTGGGGGCAGCCAACTATATAAACCAATTAATAACAAAATCAAAGAAACACATCGACAATAATACAATAATAGTAGGGGACTTTAACACTCCCCTCACTGAAATGGACAGATCATCCAAGCAAAAGATCAACAAGGAAATCAAGGCCTTAAATGACACACTGGACCAGATGGACATCACAGATATATTCACAACATTTCATCCCAAAGCAACAGAATACACATTCTTCTCTAGTGCACATGGAACATTCTCCAGAATAGATCACATTCTCGGTCCTAAATCAGGTCTCAACTGTTATCAAAAGATTGGAATCATTCCCTGCATATTTTCAGACCATAATGCTCTGAAGCTAGAACTCAATCACAAGAGGAAATTTGGAAAGAACCCAAATACATGGAGACTAAACAGCATCCTTCTAAAGAATGAATGGGTCAACCAGGAAATTAAAGAAGAGTTGAAAAAATTCATGGAAACAAATGATAATGAAAACACAACGGTTCAAAATCTGTGGGACACGACAAAGGCAGTCCTGAGAGGAAAATATATAGCGGTACAAGCCTTTCTCAAGAAACAAGAAAGGTCTCAGGTACACAACCTAACCCTACACCTAAAAGAGCTAGAGAAAGAACAAGAAAGAAACCCTAAACCCAGCAGGAGAAGAGAAATCATAAAGATCAGAGCAGAAATCAATGAAATAGAAACCAAAAAAACAATAGAACAAATCAACAAAACTAGGAGCTGGTTCTTTGAAAGAATTAGTAAGATTGATAAACCCCTGGCCAGACTTATCAAAAAGAAAAGAGAAAGGACCCAAATAAATAAAATCATGAATGAAAGAGGAGAGATCACAACTAACACCAAAGAAATACAGACAATTATAAGAACATACTATGAGCAACTCTACGCCAACAAATTTGACAATCTGGAAGAAATGGATGCATTCCTACAGACATATAAACTACCACAACTGAACCAGGAAGAAATAGAAAGCCTGAACAGACCCATAACCAGTAAGGAGATTGAAACAGTCATCCAAAATCTCCAAATAAACAAAAGCCCAGGGCCAGATGGCTTCCCGGGGGAACTCTACCAAACATTTAAAGAAGAACTAATTCCTATTCTCCTGAAACTGTTCCAAAAAATAGAAATGGAAGGAAAACTTCCAAACTCATTTTATGAGGCCAGCATCACCTTGATCCCAAAACCAGACAAGGATCCCATCAAAAAAGAGAACTACAGACCAATATCCTTGATGAACACAGATGCAAAAATTCTCGCCAAAATACTAGCCAATAGGATTCAACAGTACATTAAAAGGATTATTCACCACGACCAAGTGGGATTTATTCCAGGGTTGCAAGGTTGGTTCAACATCCGCAAATCAATCAATGTGATACAACACATTAATAAAAGAAAGAACAAGAACCATATGATACTCTCCATAGATGCTGAAAAAGCATTTGACAAAGTACAGCATCCCTTCCTGATCAAAACTCTTCAAAGTGTAGGGATAGAGGGCACATACCTCAATATTATCAAAGCCATCTATGAAAAACCCACCGCAAATATCATTCTCAATGGAGAAAAACTGAAAGCTTTTCCGCTAAGGTCAGGAACACGGCAGGGATGTCCGTTATCACCACTGCTATTCAACATAGTACTAGAAGTCCTAGCCTCAGCAATCAGACAACAAAAGGAAATTAAAGGCATCCAAATCGGCAAAGAAGAAGTCAAACTATCACTCTTCGCAGATGATATGATACTATATGTGGAAAACCCAAAAGACTCCACTCCAAAACTGCTAGAACTTGTACAGGAATTCAGTAAAGTGTCAGGATATAAAATCAATGCACAGAAATCAGTTGCATTTTTCTACACCAACAACAAGACAGAAGAAAGAGAAATTAAGGAGTCAATCCCATTTACAATTGCACCCAAAACTATAAGATACCTAGGAATAAATCTAACCAAAGAGACTAAGAATCTATACACAGAAAACTATAAAGTACTCATGAAAGAAATTGAGGAAGACACAAAGAAATGGAAAAATGTTCCATGCTCCTGGATTGGAAGAATAAATATTGTGAAAATGTCTATGCTACCTAAAGCAATCTACACATTTAATGCAATTCCTATCAAAGTACCATCCATTTTTTTCAAAGAAATGGAACAAATAATCCTAAAATTTATATGGAACCAGAAAAGACCTCGAATAGCCAAAGCAATATTGAAAAAGAAAGCCAAAGTTGGTGGCATCACAATTCCGGACTTCAAGCTCTATTACAAAGCTGTCATCATCAAGACAGCATGGTACTGGCACAAAAACAGACACATAGATCAATGGAACAGAATAGAGAGCCCAGAAATAGACCCTCAACTCTATGGTCAACTCATCTTCGACAAAGCAGGAAAGAATATCCAATGGAAAAAAGACAGCCTCTTCAACAAATGGTGCTGGGAAAATTGGACAGCCACATGCAGAAAAATGAAATTGGACCATTTCCTTACACCACACACGAAAATAGACTCAAAATGGATGAAGGATCTCAATGTGAGAAAGGAATTCATCAAAATCCTTGAGGAGAACACAGGCAGCAACCTCTTCGACCTCAGCCGCAGCAACATCTTCCTAGGAACATCACCAAAGGCAAGGGAAGCGAGGGCAAAAATGAACTATTGGGATTTTATCAAGATCAAAAGCTTTTGCACAGCAAAGGAAACAGTTAACAAAACCAAAAGACAACTGACAGAATGGGAGAAGATATTTGCAAATGACATATCGGATAAAGGGCTAGTGTCCAAAATCTATAAAGAACTTAGCAAACTCAACACCCAAAGAACAAATAATCCAATCAAGAAATGGGCAGAGGACATGAACAGACATTTCTGCAAAGAAGACATTCAGATGGCCAACAGACACATGAAAAAGTGCTCCACATCACTCGGCATCAGGGAAATACAAATCAAAACCACAATGAGATACCACCTCACACCAGTCAGAATGGCTAAAATTAACAAGTCAGGAAATGACAGATGCTGGCGAGGATGCGGAGAGAGGGGAACCCTCCTACACTGTTGGTGGGAATGCAAGCTGGTGCAACCACTCTGGAAAACAGCATGGAGGGTCCTCAAAATGTTGAAAATAGAACTACCCTATGACCCAGCAATTGCACTGCTGGGTATTTACCCTAAAGATACAAACGTAGTGATCCGAAGGGGCACGTGCACCCGAATGTTTATAGCAGCAATGTCTACAATAGCCAAACTATGGAAAGAACCTAGATGTCCATCAACAGATGAATGGATAAAGAAGATGTGGTATATATACACAATGGAATACCATGCAGCCATCAAAAGAAATGAAATCTTGCCATTTGCGACGACGTGGATGGAACTAGAGGGTATCATGCTTAGCGAAATAAGTCAATCAGAGAAAGACAACTATCATATGATCTCCCTGATATGAGGGAGAGGAGATGCAACATGGGGGGTTAAGGGGGTAGGAGAAGAGTAAATGAAACAAGATGGGATTGGGAGGGAGACAAACCATAAGTGACTCTTAATCTCACAAAACAAACTGAGGGTTAATGGGGGGAGGGGGGTTGGGGGGGTGGGATTATGGACACTGGGGAGGGTATGTGCTATGATGAGTGCTGTGAAGTGTGTAAACCTGGCGATTCACAGACCTGTACCCCTGGGGATAAAAATATATTATATGTTTATAAAAAATAAAATTTAAAAAAAAAAAATTAAAAAAAAAAAAGAAAAAAAAAGAAAAAAAAAAAGAAATGGCCCCTTGATCTTCAAGGGGAAGGGGAGCTAGTATAAAAAAACACCATCCATATTTTTACTGACAAACACCAACTTAATCCATAAAAAGAGACAAAAGGATCATAGAAATAACACATATAAATCAGTATGTTGGAGGAAATATTCCCAGCATGTTGGGGGAAACAACTCTAATGAAAGCTAACCACTAGGAGATTCCAAGGTAATGTCCCATTTCTTAAACTACTGTTTTTTTATTTGTATGTATGTTTTATAAAGTATTTTACATGTATATTTTACAATAAAGCAAGCACATTAAAAAGGCTAGGAGAAAAACTCTGATTTCAAAAAGCTAAACTGGTAGCTCTCAAAACATCAATCTGAAAATCAATGTCGGCTTGGCTGAACAAGTGATAAACTGGAAAATATTTTAGGGGCCCACCCTAAGAGATTCTGAATCAAAAGGTCTCAAGTGGGGGCTGGTCATTTGTATTTTAGCAAGATCCATAGTTTCTAGTGGGTAGGCAGATCTGGCCAGCACTAAGTTAGCCCACTGGGTGCCCTAACGGGAACAACATTATCACCTGATCATAATTATCGTGTCCATGGAAAAATGGCTCCTTCCGGAAGATCATACTTGCCAGCATACAACCCAAACTCCACATATCCAAACTATAATCGTACATCTGCATTAAAGTAAAAAAGTCAGTTATCATACATAAGAATGAAATATCATTTCAAAATAAAAATAATTGCTCTTTATTATTAAAAAAAAAAATATATATATATATATATATCACTCCATTGACTCAAAATCTGAAAACCAATAAAACCTTCATGTATTTTCTGTTTTTTTCTATGTCCCCACCACATTTCAAAACAATCCATAGTACTATTTGGAATTACTTTTTCCACTTACCTTAGAAGGTCCCAAATTGTTACAGCCCATGGGAAACTTTTAATGTATAGTATTATTTTATTGAATAAATGTTTAGACAGTGTTTTGTTTTTCATCACCATTATAAATAATGTTGTGAAGAATATTTTTATGCACAAGATGTTTTCTGAATTCAGGTTTATAGCCTCAGGATTCCAGAAAAGCAGTTTCTAGGACAGAGTCTGAACTTTCTATCTGATAACAACACCTGGGAGGACCAGGCATGAAAGGTACTTTCAAGGACTTTGTTTCTGTGAGGAGAAAGAGAACTTTTTCCTCCCTCCCCCCACCACCCCTTTGGCACACGGAAGGTCTTTAGAATACAATTTAGGAAAATCACAAAAGAACATTTTTGAGTTTACCTTAACGTTGGTTAAACCTAACACACAATTCTCAAACTAGCTCTGGAATTTCTGATTAGAGAAAGTATCTTTGGTGTGTCTTCTCTTCAGTCAGAGCAAATGCAGATCTATTCTGATTCTCCTGACATTATGACGATAAAAACAACGTAAGTTATGATGGAGGAACAGAAGTGCCTCATACTTTACACTCGAATGAAAGGGACAGCTGTGTTATGTGCATAAACAGACTACTCAAAAGCACAAAACGACATTTTTCACAAATTAAGTGAAAAATACAGGACTGAAATTTTATCTGCCCTTCTTTTCTCACCTGATAGTCTACAAGTAGTTCAGGACCTTTGAAGTATCGGGAAGCAACTCTGACATTATATTCTTGGCCAGGATGGTAAAACTCAGCCAAACCCCAGTCTATTAGTCGTAGCTGAAAGAAAAAAAGAGAATAAATCATGAGCAATTTTATCTTTCAAGCTACCCCTCACACTGCCATCAGAGTATTCTTAAAAATACCAGCCATGTCACTCTCTCTCTTTTTTTAAAGATTTTATTTATTTGACAGATGGAGATCACAAGTAGGCAGAGAAGCAGGCAGAGAGAGGAGGAAGCAGACTCCCTGCTGAGCAGAGAGCCCGATGTGGGGCTCGATCCCAGGACCCGGGGATCATGACCTGAGCCGAAGGCAGAGGCCCCTAACCCACTGAGCCACCCAGGCACCCTTTTTTTTTTTTTTTTTTAATTTTACTTATTTATTTGACAGAGAGAGAAAGATCACAAGTAGGCAGAGAGGCAAAGAGAGAGAGGGGGGAAGCAGGCTCCCTGCTGAGCAGAAGGCCTGATGTGGGGCTCGATCCCAGGACCCTGAGATCATGACCTGAGCCAAAGGCAGAGGCTCAACCCACTGAGACACCAAGGCACCCCGACATGTCACTCTCTTAATGAAACACTTCCAGTAGACCACCTAAGTGTATTTAGGATGAAAATCAAACTTCTTGGGGTGCTTGGACGGCTAAGTGGGTTAAGTGTCTGCCTTCGGCTTAGGTCAGGATCCCAGGGTCCTGGGATTGAGTCCCACATTGGGCTCCTTGCTCAGTGGGGAGCCTGCTTCTCCCTCTACTTATGCTCATGCTCTCTCAAATAAAATCTTAAAAAAAAAAAAAAAAAAAAAAATCAAACTTCTTGGTTTGGCATACAGGGGTCTCCATGACCTAGCTCCTGTGCTCCAACGAGACTTACGGTTCCTGGAAAACACCATCTCATTTTGTTATTCTGCACAATTTCTTGAATTGCTCCTCTGACTAGAAAGAATGTCTTCCATTGTCCAACCTAGACTAACTGAACATATCCCCATCTTTTGAGATATTAAAATTAGCCCTTCAATGAAGTCTTTTCTAATTATCTAAGTAGAATTAACCCTTGTCTTTAGCTTCCTGAACCTCAAATATATTTAACAGAATCTACAACTCTTTATTGTATATTTGTTTTCTACCTTTTTCTTTTTTTCTTTTTTTAAGATTTTATTTATTCATTTGACAGAGACACAGCGAGAGAGGGAACACAAGCAGGGGGAGTGGGAGAGGGAAAAGCAGGCTTCCCACTGAGCAGGAAGCCGATGTGGGGCTTGATCCCAGGACTCTGGGATCATGACCTGAGCCAAGAGCAGAGGCTTAATGACTGAGCCACCCTTTGCCTTTCTTTTTCAATTCTGCACTGTAAGCTCCTTGAGGGAAGAGACTATGTAATTCACTTCTGCAATTTTTAGAATTCAACACAATGCCCAGTACACAGAAGAAAAATATTTGCGGGGTGCCTGGGTAGCTCAGTAGGCTGGGCATCCAACTCTTGATTTTGGCTCGGGTCATGGTCTCAGGTGTGGGATCAGGCCTTACATAAGGCTCCATGCTCAGAACAGAGTCTACTTGTCCCTCTCCTTCAGCTCCTCCCCCAGCTCTCTCTTCTCATAAATGAATGAATAAATCCTAAGAAAAAGAATTTGCTGAGTGAATGAAGGGAAAAACCACACAAACCATTCTTTTCAAAATATATTCACAAAATCAAAAAAGAAGTAGGCAAGCCCAAGAGGCAACCTTATTTGCCCACTGTGCCAAGCAAAACAATGATCTGAAGTAGTAGTAGGGCCTGCGTAGTGCCTGACCACTCTGGCACCATCTTTCCAAGTTCACTGCTAATTAGGTACAGTGTTTTCCTTGTTTCAGTAATGAAGGAAAATGTAACAAAAGCTACAAAAGCAAGCATAGCCTTTGTATGCTTTTTCTTTTTACCCCCTTAACATTAATGCTTCAGAGCCTTCTTTGACCTTCTTATCAACAAGCACTCCTAGATGACCATTTCTGGTCTGTGGCTTCATAGACAGTACCTCAGCCTTTTCCACCCATACTCTCTGGCCCACGTCTCCTACCAGCTGACTCTTGCAATCACCTAACAGACATATCAAAACTAAACTTTTTTTTCCCTAGAATTTTTTTTTTTTAAGATTTTATTTATTTATTTGACAGACAGATCACAAGTAGGCAGAGAGAGAGGCAGAGGGAGGGGGGAAGCAGGCTCCCCGCTGAGCAGAGAGCCCGATGTGGGGCTCGATCCCAGGACCCTAGGATCATGACCTGAGACGCAGGCAGAGGCTTAACCCACTGAGCCACCCAGGCGCCCTTTTTAAAATTTCTTATTTTATTTTATTTGTTATTTTTATTTTTTAAAGATTTTTACTTTTTTGAGAGGGAGAGAGCACAAGCAGGGGGAGAAGCAGACTCCCATGGAGCAGGAAGCCCGACTAGGGCTTGACCCCAGGACCCTGAGGTCATGACCTGAGCTGAAGTCAGTTACTGAACTGACTGAGCCACCAAGGCGCTCCAAAACCAAACGTTTGATTATTCCCTGCATATTCAGGTCAAAATTTTCACCCTGGATTCTTGTTTCCCTTACACTGCACTGCAACTATCAATTGTCTGTCAACTGACTCTAGCATATTCTGACCAAAGTTATCACATCCACTGCCATCACCACCTCTCATCTGACTTACTGCAATAGCCCTTTTTCCTAACTGGTCTCCTTGCTTTCACTCCTGTCCTCTACCTCTATTCTCTACAGAGCAAAAAGCTTTCATTTAAAAATGTTTATAAAGTCACACAAAGTTGGAGATGCTCTGTATATCCTTCACCCAATTTCCCCTAAGGGTAACATCTTGCATAACTACAGTACAATATAAAAACATACTGGCACAATTCAGACAGATATTATTTTCCAGTTTTACAGGCATATAGTTCTTCGCAACTTTATCAATGCGCAGACTCACAGAACAGAGCTGTTTCATCACCAGAAGATACAGAGCTGTTTCATCACCACAGGTGTCCCTTGTGCTATCCCTTCCCCCTCACTTCCTAACCCCTGGGGAAACCCCTGTTCTCAAGCTCCAATCTTGTTGTTTTGAAAATGGACTCATTAGTTTAACTTTTTGACTGCTTTTCCCTCCTCAGCATGAAATCTACCAAGCTGTTCATTATCACTAGGTTCTATCCTCTTTTTTCTCTTTAAAGATTAGAGAAAGAGAGAGACAGAGAGAGACAGAGCTCGTGCATGCATGAGTGGGAGGAAGGGTAGAGGGAGAAGCAGACTCCCGGATGACTGGCTTGATCCCAGGACGCCGATATCATGACCTGAGCTGAAGGCAGACACCCAACCAACTGAGCCACCCAGGTGACCCAATCTGGCATTTTTCAAAATGGCTGTGCCAATCCATGTTCCCACCAGCAATGCATGAGACTGACTTTTTCTGCATCCTTGCCAGTATGTGGTATTGCCATTTTTTAATTTTAATTGTTCCAATAGATAGGTAATGAATGTTTTAAAAATGTTAAGTGAGAATATGTTAACCTTCTGCTTAAACCCTGCAAAAAAGTTCTGCATCTTCAGAGAAAAGGCCTGACAACGATCTTTACGGTTTTACATGATCTGGTTCTCTCTCCCTCTTTGATCTCATTTTGTTCCTCTCCCACCTGTTCATTCTTTTTTTTTTTCTTTCAAAATTTTATTTATTTATCTGACAGTGAGAGATCACAAGCAGGCAGAGAGGCAGGCAGAGAGAGAGGGCAAAGCAGGCTCCCTGTTGAAGAGACAGCCCGATGCAGGGCTTGATTCCAGGACTCTGAGACCATGACCTAAGCTGAAGACAGAGGCTTAACCCACTGAGCCACCCAGGCACCTCTCACCTGTTCATTCTATCTAGCTCTATCTGTTTCAACATGCCAGGCACATTCTTGCCTCAAGGCCTTTGCACCTGAGATTTCTTCCATCTGGGACACATTTATTTCTGTGATTACATGACTGGTTCCCTCCAAGTGTTGAAATGTCAACTTCCCAATGAAACCTTCCCTTTATAACCTTATTTAAAACTGCAACACCCTCCACCGTTCCCTATTTATGATTTATTTCTCTTCATCACTGTTTTAACTTTTTTAGTTTGTTTTTTTTTTAAAGATTTTATTATTTGACACAGATAGAGAGAGACCCCCCCCCTCCCAACACACACACACAGAGCAAGAGAGGGAACACAAGCAGGGGGGAGTGGAAGAGGGAGAAGCAGGCTTACTGCCAAGCAGGGAGTCTGATTCAGGGCTGGATCCCAGGACCCTGGGATTATGACGCGAGCCGAAGGCAGATGCTTAACAACTGAGCCACCCAGGCACCCCCACATCACTTCAAAAAAAAAAAAAAAAAAAAAAGTATGTGCAAGAAAGCACGCACACATGCAGAAGTTGGGGAGGGGCAGAGAGAGAGAGGGGAAGCAAACTCCCCACTGAGCATGGAGCCTGAAATGGGGTTTGATTCCAGGACTCTGGAATCATGACCTGAGCCAAAGGCAGATGCTTAACTGACCGAGCAAGCCACCCAAGCGTCCCTCTTCCACTTCACTTTTAACCTTTCTATCCCATCATCCTCCCTCAAATGCAAGTTCCCTATAGACAAAAATTTTTTTTTGTCTATTTGTCTCATGCCTGCATCTCCAGCCTCTAGAACAATACCTATTACATAGCGTGAGTCTAAAAGAATCATTAGCTGGTGAATAAATCAACTATGTCCCCAAAGTCTACAATGGATAGTCACCACTGCCTATAAAAGGTGGGCTTAAAGGTGACCTTAAAAAAACCGACTATAAAGCTATCTGGTCAGTGCAGCTGTATTAAAAACATCTGTAAAGCTCAGGGACCTCAAGACACTTGCTAATAAGCAGCCGCATTTTCTGAATATCTTACCTATATTACAACGGTGTATACTTCTCACAATAACCTAGTGGCACACAAACCAAGTATTAGTATACCCATTTTACAAGTAAGAAAAGGGAAGCAAATGAGAAAGGAGTTTTCCCCAAGAGACTAGTTATTTAATGAATGGAACAGAAGCCAGCTTCCCTGCCAAAAGCTAATGTTTTCTCCACTAATCGGTTTCCTTCCTTTTTTTTTTTCCTCAAAGTAATCTCTATGCCCAACATGGGGCTTGAACTTAACCCTGAGATCAACAGCTGCATGTGCTACTAAGTCACCCAGTGCCCCAAATCTGTTTCCTTCTTCTTCTTCTTCTTCTTTTTTTTTTTTTTTTTTAAGATTTTTACCTATTTATTTGACAGAGAGAGATCACAAGTAGGTGGGAGAGGCAGGCAGGGGGGGTGGGGTGGGGAAGCAGGCTGCCCTGCTAAGCGGAGCCCGATGCAGGACTCGATCCCAGGACTGCGAGATCATGACCTGAGCAGAAGGCAGAGGCTCAACCCACTGAGCTACCCAGGTGCCCAAATCTCTTTCCTTCTTGATAGTATTCTTAGGAATATGAATATTGATTTCAATATTCTGTTAACGAGTTCACTCACTTACTAAACATTTATCAAGAGCTTAATAGTTACCAGTGAATGGACAGATGTTGAAGATGGGCTGATTAACTCTATCATACAAGTAAGTAACACTTGGTAGTCTATCACATTACCTTTCTGTGCTCATGATCAATCATGACATTATGGGGCTTCACATCTCTGTGCATAATTCCCATGCTGTGACAATAATCCAGGGCCTGTACGAGGAACAATAAGAAAGAGTTAGCTTGCTGAAAAGTGACTTTCTTAAAGTCTTCTCTAACTTTTTCTTCCATAGTTTTCCTTCTAGCCTCAGCCCTGGGAGTCAAGATTAGGACAATCACTCCCACGTTACTCTTCAGACACCTGTACAAGATCCCATAGTCAGACAAACTCACAGCCTCTGAACTTCAAGTTCTATTCCTACACTGTTGTTTCAACTTCCTTTTTGTTCAAAAACACCCAAAGTGTATACCAACTGCATTACTTTCAATCTCTCCCTCTTGCCCAAAGGCTGGATCATTTTCACAAACATAGGCCCCTCAGAAGAAAACTGGTCTGTACCACAAACCTCTCATTCAAAGAACAATAATCCTTTAGCAGCTAAGAATCCACAACAGAAGTTGGCAAACCACAGCCCATGGGCCAAATATGGCCCTGCTGCCCGTTTTTGTGAGGAATGTTTTACTGGAACACAGCCGTACCTATTTGTTTGCATATCATCTCTGGCTGCTTCTTTGTTACCACAGCAGATATAAGTAGTGTGATAAAGACCCTGTGGCTCACAAAGACAAAAATTTTACTGTTTGTCCCTGTAACTGATTTATGACATCAAATCTGATTTGAAAACCATGTCCAATCTGAAATTAAGGTGAAATGAATGGCATAACCTTTGGGGTTTGCTAATCCCAACCTTCAAGCCAGCTGATGTCACTGGCCAAATTCTTGTCCTTCCTGAAGGGCAACCTGGGTTCTTACGGTTCTCAGGGCTAGACAAGTATACCCTTAACTTTTGAGGTCCTGCTTGCCACAGTACTGCATGAGCCAACGGAAAGATCAAATATCTCTGCTGGCGTGGTTTCTTTAGAGCACTACCAAGGCTCAAATGCAGGCTTTATAGCAACCCTCATTTGGTTAAGAAACTTTAGCCACCTCTGAGCAATTTTCTCATCTATAAAGCTGATCTTAATGCTGATTAGGAGCAAGATAATTGGTGATCCCACTTTAGAAATCAAAGTCCACTCTAAGTCAGCAATCTCTTAAGAAGAGATTTACATAATCCTTAGGACAATGACCCCATGAGGACTGAGTTAGTTTACTGTTTTACTTGTTGAATTTTAAGTAAAATAAAGTATACCAGAAGCTAGCATATGAGAAATTATTTTTGTAAGTTTTAACAATTGTAACTTTCCTAAGGGCATGACAGAGCTAACCTATATTTTTTTTAAAGGGGCCCCAGCTCACTTCTAAATGCTGTTTCCAAAGCATTCTAAATTACATTCCTACTAGATTCTATTCCATAATGCTTATTACCACACTGGTTCTGATGCTATTAACTTACTAAAATTTTATATGAGGAGGCCCCTTCTTTCAACATACTTTTCAAAGTCAAGTCACAGACTTTTTCACAGTTAACTGGACTATTTAACAAAAGGAAGATCAAACTAAAGATATTTAGTATTCCAGGTTCCCTTACCTTCAGAATCTCATACATGTAAAATCGAATATCATAGTCTGTTAACGTCTGGTACAATTGCTGTTAAAGACAAATGCAACAATTGAGCTCTGATAGGAAGGCAATTTCTCTTCTTTGTAGTAATTCAAACCAAGGCTTGGCTCATTTGCTACTGTTCCAAGATCTGTTTACTGGTCTCTACTTCTCCAACAGAAAACTTGCTTTTTAAAGGAGATACTTTGGGTCTTTAACACTGTATGTAAAAGTGAAGACTTACTTAAACTTGTATTGCTAAAGCTATACCCCACTGTTGGGAACATATCAATTTATATACGCAACATGCATTGATGTTATATATCTGCGATTAAGTCTGCTTTTCATTTATCTCCAGACTTTCTCATACAAGGCATTTTGGCACATACACGCCTCCTTAGCAGGCAACTAACCCATTTTTGGCTTACATAGTTATAGGCACTGTGGATTACCAATGGGTATGCAAGATGGCTTGCTGACAAATCTGTTAATTTAACAGAACTATTCCTGTCCCAATTTAAAAGTAAACTCCAAATAACCTTCCAGGTTCCAAAAAGTTGCAGATTTTTTTTACATCTACATATCATAAATGGTTAGTGATATCCTCTGACAGTTTTCCTTGAAGTTATCATTCTGATTCTGAAATAGTTTTTTTCTGTTTTTCCTCCTCTTAGCAAAGGATTCAACCATTTATTGATATGTAACATTCTTAATACTACACTGGTGCAAAGGCCAAGTCAAAAACCTTTACAGCTTGTAACCCAAGAGAGTGTCCATAGTCCTGTGCTGCACTGGAACTAGCGGTATGTAAAATAAGCAGCCCACTGGATGGGATGCAAGTCAGAGATCTGTTGTAGAGGTTTGTGTCATATCAGAATTTACACCACCCTCTCTATCCACCCCTTTTTAATATCTACACCCCAGAGCTTCAGAGGAATCCCAAGGTATAAGCAGACCTTGCTTTACATATAAAATACATTCCTTCTTGAATACGGTTGTTTTAAACTGAAATGCCTTAAAACCAGATCCTGACTGAACATGTGCTATGGTCTTTTATTACGTTTGATATCTGTAGAAATTGTCAAATGAATGGTAAAGGTGGTGAGAAGTAAATGTACTGGTAATTGAAAAGAGCACAAAACAAATATAAGAGCAAAATACCAAGATGTAGAAAGTGGACACTGCTTGTATAGGAGTTTCTCTACCTTAAAATTTAGCATGGTAAGGATGAAAAGCTCTTTTTAAGCAAGTCAGAAGGAAGCTCTTCTAACAGTAACATCACTAAAAGCCTTTCTATGTGGTCTAAAAACCCAACACCTTGAAATGGTTGGTTATATATTATACCTTGAAGTCTGTGTTGTTTACGTGTTCAAAAACCAAGGCAGGGGTTCGTGACTAGGGGAGAGAAAAAGAAAACACACATTAGCAACAGCGCTGGCAGTTTTAGTGGGCACAATGTTTGCGGATACTACGTGGTGAATTTGGTAGTCCTCTCCTTAGTAGCAGGAAACCCTCTACTGCTAGAAGCCCTCCCCACTCTCATCATCACCACATTTAGGTCATTTTTGGGATGGATTTCAAACAGAAGACATGGAGCTGAAGTCTCACCAGGCTCTAGGCAGCCCGACAATGCGCCCATCGCCCATCGGCATCGGACCTGAGTTTGCAAAATGGATTAACACATTTCAGTTTCCAGTGCTATCAGTCTCTTAGCCTAGAAGAATAAGAAATAGTCTGTGGGTGGAGGTCTCTTTGAAAGAAAGACCCAAGCTAGTTAAATGGTATAACTGATTAAGCACTTTTAAAGCAGGACTTAACGGTCGAGGGGGGGAAATAAAGAGGCCAGTTGTACTCTGGGTCAAACACCAGCTCAGCCCTGATGGGCCTTGCCAGCGCCTACTATACTCACCACAGGGTCTTTTACAATGTCTGCCAGTGTGATGATGTTGGGACCGCCTCGTAAATTCTCCAAAATCTTTATTTCACGCTTGATTTTCTTCTTCTTTACTGGCTAAAAGGGTAAAAATGTATTAGTGAAATTACTTCAGAGTATTTCAATACGTAATGTAATACATAAACAGCTTCCATATGAACGCTTTCAAGGATGGACATGTTTTAGTCTCATCTCTGAAACCCCTTCTCCTAGCCCTGTGTCACATATTCTGCATCCCAAAGACCAGGCCCTCTGCAGAACTAGCATTTAACTCCAGTTGTTAGTCTTAGCATGTTAACTTTTGAAAACTATACAAAGTAGGAATGCAAATGGAAACACTAAGATATATCTTATAAAAATCTCCTTGTCAATTAGGATGAAATATGGACTCTTTCCATTCCTTCCTCTAAGTTTATAAACACCCTAGGGGCACCTGGGTGGCTCAGCTGGTTGAACCTCTGACTCTTGGTTTTGGCTCAGGTCAGGATCTCAGTCGTGAGATTGAGCCCCATGCTGGGCTCCGTGCTCATGGCAGTCTGCT
The DNA here is from genome assembly GCF_002288905.1 of Enhydra lutris kenyoni. Classification (NCBI taxonomy): domain Eukaryota; kingdom Metazoa; phylum Chordata; class Mammalia; order Carnivora; family Mustelidae; genus Enhydra; species Enhydra lutris. Next base: position 27,193,593 of record NW_019154090.1, read on the forward strand.
CAGATTCTCTCTCCCTCTGCCCATCCCTTGTGCACACTCTCTCCGCCTCTAAAATATGATAAATAAATAAATAAAATCTTAAAATAAGTCAGGACCAACAGCAAGGATGGCCAAACCATCTTTGTGTAGCATAACTCTGTGGGTTAAATGCTGGCCTCGGAGTCAGACTGTATAAGGTGAATTGTACTTTCATTACCTGCCTGCTGTGTGCTAACAGCAAATTACACAAGTTCTCTAAGCCTCTCTTATGGGTAAAAATGATCAATAAGAATACATATATTTCAATATGGCTGGGACACAACCCATAATATCTGTCTAGCTTTATTGCCAATATTCCTATAAATGAACCCCTCCCTCCCTTTTAAAAAGACCACTCTGCAGAGTCCTTTGAGTGTATCTTCCACATTCCTTCGCCTCCACCCATCATTTTTATATCCGTTCTCATACAGAAATTCCTTTCATTTTTCTGAGGAGGGCTTTGGTCCCAACTGCACTTCCTCCACAAAGCCTTCCTTCTAAATAGTCTCAAGTAGTGCTAGTCCAAAAGAAATACAATGCATGTATTTAAAGTACTTGTGTGTTTTAAATGTTCCAGTAACCACATTAAAAAAGTGGAAACAGAAAAAATTTTCAATATCTTCTACAAAAATATATCCCAAATCTTATTCCAACATGTAAATCAATACAAAAATTATGGATAAGCACTTTTATATGTATTTTTTGTATTATACCTTTGAAATCAAGTGTATTTTATCTTCATAGCACATCTCAATTTGCACTAGCCACATTTCAAATACTAAGCAGCCACATGTGGCCCATGCCTGCGACCCCGGGACATGCAGATAGGTCTTTCCTAGGGTGTCAGTCACCTCAGACTACTGATACAATGCATATGATTCTTAGAAATTATTCTGAATATGTATCATCTCTTCATCAACAAATCAGTGGTTACTTCATGATCAACAGTCACCTGGATTTTTTTTTTTTTTTAAGATTTTATTTATTTATTTGACAGAGATCCCAAGTAGGCAGAGAAGCAGGCAGAGAGAGAGGAGGAAGCAGGATCTCTGTTGAGCAGAGAGCCCGATGCAGGGCTCGATCCCAGGACCCTGAGATCATGACCTGAGCTGAAGGCAGTGGCTCAACCCACTGAGCCTCCCAGGCGCCCCTCACCTGGATTTTTAAATACACAGTTTCCCAGGCTCACCCTAGAACTGGTGAATCAGAACCTTGAGAATGGAGCTAGAGTGCAATTCTTAGGTACTTCCTAGGTTGATACTCTAGGTCTAGGAACTACCAAACTGTACTGTAAACTTTTGTAACCTTGTCTTAAGACCTAAGCACATGGTATAAACATAAGCAAGCAAGTCTTGGATCCAGACCATCCTCAAAATCTGGCTTTATAGCTCTGCAGCTTTGGGAAAAGCACTTAAATGTTTCTGAATTTACACTTGCCTTGAAGAACTGTTGTAATGTAAATACCACAGTTAGAATAGGGGCCAATTCAAAGTAGACAATAAATGGAAACAGTTACTGATAGAGACTCCCACAGTCCACATTTAATTCAATCCACAGCACTTAGCCTTGATATTAGAACTCAGTATACTCTGACTAGGAAGCAGGATGATTAGAAGTTCTCTCTTTTTGCTCCAACTATCAGATCTTTGTGATCTGCTATAGTATCTGGGAGATCTTTCTATCCTCCAGGGACTAACTCATCAATCTATCTCATTTTCTATTAAATCACTATTTCCCAACTGCCAGTTTATGGCAAAAAGTTACTGGTTTATGAGAAGTTTCTTCTATAGAATCCTTAAAATCTATAAACTTACAAAGCTGGTTTGTGACAGACCAGGCAGGTGAATTAAACCCTAATTTAACATGACCAATGCAACTATTCTGTCTTAATAAATAGGTGGGAGAGATTAAAAATTTTAAATACAGTTTATGAATGAACTTTATCTACACTTATAACTGTCTTTATAATTACAGTAAAGTATACAGTACAGTTAAGAAAAGACTGAGCTGAAAAAGGTCTTTTCAACCCCCTCCCCACACTCCAAACACAATGACTCCCAACAACCTAGAAGAGATAAAAATCACATAACTTTTAACACTGGAAGGAAATGCAGAGATGGTATTTTCCAGGTGACCACCAATTCAATCTCCATTTCCAAATTCACGTCCCATGTATAGTCACTCGACATCTTCCATGTGAAACATTTCTCACTTGTTTCTTCCTCTTATGTTGTGCATTCTAAATTACACTTGCTCCTTCTCCACTCCCACAAACACCTATCCAAATCCTCCTTCTATTTAGGGCCTGAAAACAGTTCCTGGGAGCTTTTCCTAACTGCCACCTTCTTCTGAACTGTGAGACCTACTATTTGTGCCTTTTGTATGACTCTAGATAACCTAACTTATCACTTTATCATATCTCTATCCATATATCATCCTACAGTTACACAGTAGTTCAGCCTCCAAAGTGTACTTCTATATGTAATTTTGTATTTGATCCTCATATCAACTCTGAGAAAGACAAAGCAAGACTATCTCATTTGCACAGATGAGCAAACATCTTAGATAGGTTAAAAGTACTACCAAGGTTAATTACTTTTAGAGTTTGGATTAGAACCCACATGTTCTGATTTCTAGCCTACTTCTCTTTCTATGTGTGATTAAGACAGACATAAATACTCAAACTTTCTGGTTCCCAAAAGGTGTGCCATGACACCCTAGCAAATTCATAAGGTCTCTGTGAAATTTTTAATTTTTGAGGGAAATACCCATCAACATCCAGTATCTGCCAGATACAGAGTATACCACCGGCCTGAGGTAGTTCATAATTTCAGCAGTAGGCTGAACTACATTCTTCTTGATGGTATATTTTTATGAAGCTGGGTTTTCACCCGCTGCTGTGATAAAAAGCAAATACTGTACAAAAATCAATGTTGAGGGGCGCCTGGATGGCTCAGTGGGTTAGAGCCTCTGTCTTCTGCTCAGGTCATGATCTCAGGGTCCTGGCATTGAGCCCCACATCGGGCTCTCTGCTCAGCAGGGAGCCTGCTTCCCCCGACCTCCTGCCTGCCTCTCTGCCTACTTGTGATCTCTGTCAAATAAATAAATAAAATCTTAAAAAAAAAATGTTGAAAAGGAAATGAAGCTATCAGTGGCCAACTTATTCCAACATTTGAGAAGTTGTGCAGTGATTGATAAGTGTATGTACATACCCTAAAATTAATCAATTAAGGTTATATAAGAATAAAATTATATCTTTCTTTCAATTTATGTACAGAACATTTTAAATGGCACCTACCCTAAACACTTTTTTTTTTGTTATTTGGACTTAAGTAGTTAAAAGTTACTGAAACAATATGGGTGGTTATAAATTGAGAAAGTCTGGGAACTTCTGCTTCTCAGTGTCAAATATATTAAAGTTCCTATGGCAAGAAATTATATGCTAAGTTCCTGGCATATGATACCGCACAGTACAGTTTTAACTAACTTACAAGTTGCATATTGGTAGCCCATTGGCCAAACCTGGCCTACAGAACATGTTTAGAAACTCTTGAGCCAACATTTAACCATCAGGATAATTCATATATAAATATAAATTTCTACTTTCTTTTTGCAAAAGAGTATCAAGTAACATTAGACTTGCACTACTACAAACCAATTTTGAGCCATGGATGGAACACATGCAGCAGTACCCATCACTCACATCCTCCAATCATGGGCACTTCTATCAGATTAGCTGCATTGATAGCATCTGCCTGCCACTTAAAGGCCTGCATTTCTGACTCTTCATCTTTAAACAGCAGAGGTAACAACTTCTTGAAAACAAAAGGATGGACTGTTCACTAAAAATCTAGGAAATCAGAATTAGGCAAAGTCCTAGGAGAGAGAAGACTGAACCTTTACTCCCTTCTCTACCACAATCTAGTTGTAGGACTCAAATCAAATCACTTCTCTTGCTTCAGTTTCTTGATCTGTCAAATAATCTCTTCTAACAACTTCACAGGATACAATAAAATAAAGGTGTTAAAGCACTCCAAAAACCCTTTCAGATGCTACTTTTAAAAAAGGTATTTAAAAAATAATTTGAAGTACTATTACCTAAAAAAAAAAAAAATCTAAATTCCAAGTATCTCTGAAATTATAATCTTGCTCTTCTATACTCACCTTGAGAATTTTAACAACAACTTTTTCATTATTTGTGATGTTGATGGCTTCAAATACTTCACTGTATTTACCCCGGCCTAATTTTCGAACCAGCTGGTAGTCATCTTGATTACTGTAAACAGAAAGACTCAAAGTCACAATGATTTTAAAATTTCAAACCATTGGGCACTAATTAACTTTAAAAACTCTACTACCAGAGGGGTAAAAGAAATAAAAGGTATTTCAAATAATTTTTGTATTTTAAAAATTGGGCTATTAATAAAAAATGTGTGTTCCAAGTCCTGGAATTAGAAAAATTTAAGCCTTTCAATTATTCTTTCAAATACCAAATTGTTTGTATTTCTACTGGCATACCACACATAGCCAGCTTAGATTAGGGTTTGTTGTGTGTGTTTGTGTCCAACAACAGACAGCTTTCCCTTGGAGAATAATTTTATATATTTCTGTCCTCTCATGCCTGGCCCAGCAGAAAATAAGTATTGTAGGAATATTTCAATTCAGCTGCACTTTGGAAGCAGCTGATTTTTAATGGGCCTTTTTATAGGTAAGTGGCTTTCAATATATAGGCTTGACCTCCCACTTGCCCTCCAAGGCAAACCCTGAGAACAGTCCATAGAGTAGAGTTTGCAAATCACGCCACAGATCATGAACCATAGTCAGGGGTCCCTTCCTCACTTTTATCCATATTTCATGACCGCTAGCATCAGCAGATGTAAAATAATAATAATAATAATAAAATAAGGGAAATGCCAACATTTTCTCCCTGTCTCTGATTACAACTTAGATGACTTTGCTTTAGAGAATGACAAACACGGTCCTTTTAATAGGCCTAAATTCTATTTACTCCTGCTGGAGACACTGAAAATCCAATTAACAAATTAGCTATGCAATTTCCTCAAGCAGCTAAAAACAAAGTGAATGAACAGACAAGGTAAAATATACTAAGGACAATGGACGATGAATTAAGGGAGGTCTAGGGGAAGGAAGCTTTTAGGTTAGTGGAATTCTCCTGTGGGACAGGCACAGAAAACAAATGCAAGCAAGCAAATAGCACCATGCCGAAAACTCAGAAGGGCTGTTTAGAGTGTTATTTAAGCAAAACTAAGGCAAAGCACTCAATCTGAACAGAGTGGTTGAAATTTCCTTAGCAAAACACAGGTATTCCTGGAGTCCAAAGCCTGTGGTATGAAGGGAACTGTCAGAGTATCAATAATGATAGGTTCTTGATGGTATCTTTGAAGCACACTGTACCTCTTTGTGCAGAGGCAATAAACTTACTGGTAAAAATCATGGTCTCAGCAGGATGACAATATACCCTTATGCCAATTCTGGGAGATTATCTTTAACCACTTATAGGTTATGTACACCACATGTGAACAGACATAAAATGTAGTACATGGGAGCTGTAGCTTTATGTGCTTTCAAATACTTTCCTTTTTTTTTTCCAAGTTTTTTTTTTTTTTTTAAGGATTTTATTTATTTCTTTGATAGACAGAGATCACAAGTAGGTAGAGAGGCAGGCAGAGAGAGAGAGGGGAAGCAGGCTCCCTGCTGAGCAGAGAGCCCAATGCGGGGCTTGATCCCAGGACCCTGGGATCATGACCTGAGCCGAAGGCAGAGGCTTTAACCACCCAGGTGCCCTCAAATACTTTCTTTTATAGTTGATGTCCAAAGCCTTTTACCACAGTAAGTATGACCTCATCAATTAACTACATACATGTTAGAGGATAACAGATGCAAACATCCAAAAGAGACTGCATAGAGAATGAGGAACAAACAAAGCTGTTCAGGTAGATGGCAACTGTTCAAAATGGAATTTGGGCTGAATTCATGTTACACATGGCTAAACTCATAAGGGCAAATGCTATACGCGTTTAATTTTGCTTCTATCAGAAAGAGGACATCTTTCTGGAGAACTGTTTCATCCTTCAGTATCATCACGGGACAACATTCTCTGACCTCAAAAATATTTTATGTAAGAGTCTGGTGTTTTTAAAGTCTCTCAAGTATTAATTCTCAGCTAGCTGTGAAGCCTGTAGCTGAGATAAGCTGACAGGTAACTCTATGTTACCGACCTTTTATCCAGAGTATGTGAGTCCAAGGAAAGAGTAAGAGACAGAAATAATTTTTACATGGTAAGCCAATCAAAACTTTTAATTTGCAAAGCAATACCTTGTTTCTCCACTGCAGAAGTAAACACAAATCAGGTTTCAATCTTGAGGTTTATAAATGTAGTCAGGAAGGATTCCTGATACAAATTACTCAACAAATCCATAAGAGTCAGCCCTTTTCAGTGTGCACAGTGAAGTAAAAAGAAACAATTACCCCCACTCCACCACGTGTGACTCATAATCCCAGTACTCTCGGGGTCTGTGCGTATTAACATCTGTGTAAACTCTGGCCCTGCTTGGCACGGGTCCCGACATGTCAGACAGGTTGGCGAACGAAGGTGGACTTGATGTTTGGAGATCTGGTGGTCACTGTGTTCAGAAGCAGCTGGGGATAAGACCTTGTTTCAGACCTGTTTTCTTTAAACTGCGAATACAAAGTGCATAAAGGCCAAGGAATTATTTTTTTTAAAGCATATGGGAAAAAAAAATCATCTTACAATAATGGCCTCAAATTAAAAAAAAAAAAAAAACCCACAAAAAACAAAACCAATAATGTTCTCAAATATACCTCTGACTCTTTTACCTGATAACAAATGACTAGATCCCCAATGTGTTAACCACAGTGTTTCCTCTAACTTGGGAGAGAAAACAGTAATCATCATCATCATCATCATAGTAAACCCAGGAAACATAGTTTAAACTGGTCCTAATCCAACTCTGCAGTTGCTTGTTACCTCCTCATCTAAAGTCTGGACGTTCTTTATAAGATAGCCTGGAAGGGAAAAAATGACATCAAGGATAGACCCATCTACATTACTACCATTTATACAATCCACAGAAATTACTGACTAGAACAGCTTTCTATAGCTCACTCTACAGAGTGTTAAAAGGCTTTAGAACAGTGGCAAAGCCAGGACTATAAACCTTCAGCCTGACTGTTCCTGGTTGATGAAACCAATCATCCCTTCCTGGTTGATGAAACCAGGAAGGGAATAAAGACTTGTTCTCATACTTTGAAGTTCAATGTCTTTTTATATTGGTCCAAATCATTTAGGGAACCTTGCATAATAACTCAGTAGATCCTTAGTTACCTCTTGAAAGACTCAAGTCATTAAATTTAAAAACAGAAATTTCTTTTTAAAAAAAGATTTTATTTATTTGACAGAGAGAGAGAGAGAGAGAGAGAGATATCTGAAGTAGGCAGAGAAGAAGCAGAGAGAGGGGGAAGCAGGCTCCCCGCTGAGCAGAGAGCCTGATGCGGGGCTCGATCCCAGGACCCTGAGATTATGAGCTGAAGGCAGAGGCTTACCCACTGAGCCACCCAGGTACTCCCAGACATTTCCTCTTGATTTATTTAATATAGGACCAAGCTTAATAAAAACTGGGAGAAGACAGTAATAATATATTGCCTCAAATAATGCAAAATTTGACATAGAAGGAAAAGTGGTGGATTTTAGAAACATGCTTTCTACCAAATCGGTAAACTAAGTCTACCTATTGGTAAACTGTGATGTCTTCCCTAACCATTCCAATCTATTTATCTTCTTTTAACAATTCCTGTAGCATTTGTTGATTCCCTTTACTCTGCATTGATTAAAAATGTACTAAGTCTCCAGATTTCATAACCCAAGAACACATCACCTATGCAGTTTTCTGGCCCAGATTGTATAATCTCAACTGAGTTACAAGGAAGTTTCTATAAAGGGGGGGGGGAGATACACTGTACTCAAAAATATCAATATTATAAAACATAAAAAAGGCAGGCAGGAGAGAGGAGACATGACTATACACAGTGTCCTGTCCCTAGACTATATTCTCTACTGGAGCAGGGTAAATGATGTAAATAATAATACTATCATACCCACTGTCCCATGGCGGTCAGCCTCTCCTCTTCTGTCCTGCCTGCTGCTCCCTTGCAGTGTATTCAATAAACTTCTATCTCCTTTAGGGGTACATGGGTGGCTCAGTGGGTTAAGCCTCTGCCTTTGGCTCAGGTCATGATCTCAGGGTCCTGGGAGAGAGCCCCATGCTGGGATCCCTGCTCAGCGGGGAGTCTGCTTCTCCCTCTCCCCATCCCTCCCCAGATCCTGCTGTCTGTCTCAAATAAATGAATAAAATTTAAAAAAAAAAAAATTATAATAGGTAAATCTGAGTAAAGAGTTTACAGATGTTCCTTGTACCACTCTTTTGTTGAAACATGTTACTCATAAAAACTGGTAAAACATAAAATTTACCAACTTAACCATATTTTCTTTAAATAAATACAAAAATAATAGGAGCTGTAGCTAACTCCCAGCCTTGGAGGGCCAAATCATGGGTGAACATGACATCACAAAATGAGACTTCATTTTTTTTCCTGGAAATCACCTGAGTCACATGGAAAACATTCCCCAACTCTCATTTACTAGTCTGTGTATCTCTCAGTTTTATCACCCAGTGTTCCTCTGCTTTCTTAAGGCCTTGGCATTCTCTGTGAAAAGCAGAGCAAGACTATTCACTAATGAAACTCCTGAGACTCTCAAGTACTTGTCTGACTGACTCTTACAGCTTTGTGCTTCATCAGCTGGGACCTAATTTATGAACTGGTGGACTTGATTTCCCACTGGGAGGACTACCAGCGGTTTTGCAGCACCCGAAGAGGTGCTTCACTTTACTAACATGCATACCAAATAATCTGTTTACAGTAAGAGTTGTTTGCATGAATGTTAAATGGTTGGCCTTCATTACATAGGGAGAAGAAATGCAAGAGTTCTTCAACTGTACTTCAGTAATCTCAGATAAATAAAGTGGTGTGAAGAGGGATGGGGGAGAGTGTGATAGGCTAGGGATAAAGAGGGGGATGTGAAAAGATGTGAAGGGAAAGTCATCAAAGAAAAACATTGGGGCGCCTGGGTGGCTCAGTGGGTTAAAGCCTCTGCCTTCGGCTCAGGTCATGATCTCCGGGTCCTGGGATCGAGCCCCACGTCGGGCTCTCTGCTGAGCAGAGCTCTCCTCCTCTCTCTCTCTCTCTGCCTGCCTCTCTGCCTGCTTGTGATTTCTCTCTCTGTGTGTCAAATAAATAAAATCTTTAAAAAAAAAAATTCTCTCTGTGTGTCAAATAAATAAAATATTTAAAAAAAATTATTATATTCAGAAATAGTATTTCACTTGCAACCTCTGTAAACGTGTATGTATATTCATATACAGCCTAACATGAAAGAAAGGGATGGGCTAAATTTCTCAATTATTGGCTGGTTCTTTCATACATTTCTTCTTTTGTCCATCCCTTAAATATATGAGCATCTACTATGAAAAAAATACTATGCCAGGCCTTGGGAATAAAAGGCAGAACAAATGTGAGACAAATACGCCTTTAAAAAGATTTTATCTGAGCGCCTGGGTGGCTCAGTGGGTTAGGCCACTGCCTTCAGCTCAGGTCACGATCTCAAGGTCTTGGGATTGAGGCTTTCTGCTCAGTGGGGAGCCTGCTTCCCTCTCTGTCTCTGCCTGCCTTTCTGCTTACTTGTGATCTCTGTCTGTCAAATAAATAAATAAACCAATAAAATCTTTAAAAAAATTTATCTGCAGTTAAGGATAATGGAAACTCACTGAAGAGGTTTTTTTGTTTTTTTTTTTTTTAAGATTTTATTTATTTATTTGACAGAGAGATCAGGAGTAGTCAGACAGAGAGAGGAGGAAGCAGGCTCCCCGCCAAGCAGAGAGCCCTACTCGGGGCTCGATCCCAGGACCCTGAGATCATGACCCGAGCTGTAGGCAGAGGCTTTAACCCACTGAGCCACCCAGGTGCCCCTCACTGAAGAGTTTTCTTTTTTTTTTTTTAAGATTTTATTTATTTATTTGACAGACAGAGATCACAAGTAGGCAGAGAGGCAGGCAGAGAGAGAGAGGAGGAAGCAGGCTTCCCGTGGAGCAGAGAGCCCGATGTGGGGCTCGATCCCAGGACCCCTGGATCATGACCTGAGCCGAAGACAGAGGCTTAACCCACTGAGCCACCCAGGCGCCCCTCACTGAAGAGTTTTAAGCAGAAAAGTGACCCATGTGCACATTTTGAAAAGTTCACTATGGCTGGGGGTGGGACAAGCAGATGAATAGACTTAGGTAGAAAGATGGCCATTAGCAGTAGCTTATGCAAGAATGAGGATGAAAGCTTGACCTATAGTGGTAGCAACGGAGGCAAGAGCACAAATCTGAACAACAAAATTTATGGTATAAAATCAGTAACTCTGGGTGGACTAGATAATGGGATAAGAAGTGGGAGGTGACTTTCAGATTTCTAGCTAGAGATATTTAAAAAAAAGTTTTATTTTAGAGAGTGTGTATGCAAGAACAAGTAAGCGTGAAAGCAGGGAGGGGGTAGAGGAAGAGAGAAGCAGACTGCCCCATGCTGAACTCGAGCCCACAACCCTGAGATCATGACTTCAACAAAAAATCAAGAGTTGGACACTTAACCAAATGAGCCACCCAGGCACCCCAAAAGTACCTTAAAAAAAAAAAAAAGATTTTACTCATCTATTTGACAGACAGAGACAGTGAGAGAGGGTATACAAGTGGGGAAGTGCGAGAGGGAGAAACAGGCTTCCTGCTGAGCAGGGAGCCCAACACAGGGCTCGATCCTAGGACCCTGGGATCATGACCTGAGCCAAAGGCAGGAGCCCAATGACTGAGCCACCCAGGTGCCCCTAGAAGTACTTTTGATACCACTTATGGGGGATAGAAAACATCTGGAAGAGAACTCATAGGTCAGGTTTTGGACTAGGTTAAAATGGATGAGACATTAAAATGGATACTGAATAAGCAGGCTGGAGCTAAAAGAGCCTTCTCAAGCTTTAAATAGCTAACCCTCCCAGTTCTATGGTTAGACATTTCCTTCCCTTATCTACAAATAAGAAAACAGCCTAAATTCAGTTGCTTGGCCATGAATATCCAGGAGAGATTTGGGATTCAAAGCTTAGGTGGCTGGCCTATAAAGTTTTAAAAAACCTTAATTTCCTTATTAGGCACTTAGCTCTCTGAGGTCAAGATCCATGTCTGATTTATCCTTTGAATTTACAGAACCCAGTTCAAGGCTCTGCACCTTGCAGGGTGTTCTCTAAATATTATTTGCTGATGAAATCGAGGTTTTTTTCCCCAAAAATGAAATGAAAATGAAGTTTATTTCCAGAAGATATGGTGCCCCTATTCTGGCCGTGTGGTACGCAGCTAGGAGAACCAGAAGACTGACTCAAGGGCTCTGGAGTAGGAATTTCCTTTGCATATACGTTCTCTCTCAGCATCACAGATTCCTCTCTTAAATAACAGGGCCATGGTTAAGATTTGTCTTTTTCTCCCCACAAAAGTTAAAACTAAGATAATACTGGTGAAACCTTATTTTAGCAATTTTTACAAAAAGCTTGTTTAGAAATTAGGTAGAGTGTCTGAGTCCTAGATATCCTGAAGGTCAATTTTCCCATCTAGTGTTTATAATACAAGCATACCTTAAAAAAATCTGACTTACAGAAAAAGTATTAAATAACTTCCATTTTAAATGACCTAACTTCATCCTTATTGTTCTCATGTAATTGCATAAAAGGAGGTGTAACTTTGGCGGTTAATGATTTCATATGACTACTACCTAAAAAGCTTTCAGACCGATGCTGAAGACAATGGCTATATTTTGTTTCTTTAATACTTAGACTAACAGAAGCCAATTAATCAACTGAAAAATTCTGCCAACAAAATTTACCCTACTCAAGTCAGACCACACCTACAACCAAAGCCAGTTATACAGTTCTGTTTGACCTCTTCTTTAATAACACGCAAGGAAAACTCCATCCAACCAGAAGGTTAAAATGTGTACTGCCAAAATCATGTTTATCAACATAAATGGAATACAGAACTAATTAATTTCAATAAAAATTCCCCTTGTCCTCAACGAATCTCTCCCTCTAATCTCTTCTACGCCGTATTTCTGTTTTTCAATCTAGCAACTAAAAAGAAAATTAGACGCTTAGTAAATGGTCCAATATCAGAAAACTGCATGTCTGATTAATCATCTGTGCCAATGTATTTTTTTCTAATGTTTCAATAACACTTTATTTACAAAATCAAATTACATGCTGGATTTGGGCCAGTGAACTATATAGATTGTGCCAATGTATTTTTATAGATGAATTCCCTAGTGGAACTGGAAAAGATTATTCTCGAACTTTAAATTTAAAAAGTCTGATTTCAAATAATATGGTTTTTTTTCTTTTAATCCTGATGTTTTTTAGAGTCTCCATCTTAAGAAAAACCCACAAAAACCCTCCCATCCCTAGATCAACCACAGTGAATGAACAAGATCTCATAATCATCCAGACAGGGCAAAGATTCCTACAGTAAAGAATGAGGAATGTGCTTACACTGCACTGACTGCATGATTTAAGACTGCTCGTTCAGGGGAAAAGCAGTTGTATAAGGAAAACAACACCTTCTTAGCACTATTGCTGCAGAGAATGAATTCTTCCTAGCAACCGGGCAGCATAAACTGGCAAGAGAAACAGGCTTTGTAGAACAAACTCAGAGAGAACATAACTATACTTGCACCTGGTAAAAGCAAAGACAAATCATAGAAACTTGGCTTTCCCCCCTTCTTTCCCTCTTTTTAAACAGATTTTTGTTTTTAAATAATCTCTACACCCAATATGGGCTCGAACCCACAGCCCCAAGACCAAGATTCACATACTCCACAGACTGAGCCAGCCAAGCGCGCCCCCCCCTTTCACCCTTTCAAAGTGGCACTGCCTAGAAGGCCAAATAAACACAAAAAAAACAGTAGGTAGTACTATCCGAATTACTTGTTTCATGTATCCATAGTTGCCCTTAATCCGTCATTCTCTCTTCCTTTCAAATTAACAGCATAATGTTCAGTCAGTAAGCATTTATTAAACAATTATTATGTACCAGGAAATGTGTGGCAACTGCCAGGAAGAGATTCTTTCTCCAGGCCCTGGAAAATAAAGGGAAATTATCTCTGCCCTTGACAAAGGGTACAGTCCATCACATCACAAGTGACCAGTGCTTGAAAGAATTAAGTCAAGGTGCTCTGCAGGCACTGAAGGGAATTTAAGTCACCCACCCACCCACTACCATTCATTCAATAAATATTAATGGAGTACCCCAATGTTTGGGGAAAGTTGCCAGGAAAAAAATAACATCTAAGCTTAGTTTTGAAGGCTGCATAGAACTATTTATATGAAAAACAGTAAAACAAGAAAACCGTAAAGCACAAGACTTTAAACAAGTCAACAATTTTAAACACCGGGAACATTATACCCTCTGATAAGAGGCTGGCACAACTCATTATGCCCTATAAGAAAGAAGTACATCAGACTACCAAGACCCTTTAATATCGGATTTGGATAATACTGGAACATTCTACTTGACTGTTACTAATGAGTGCCTTAAAAAATGATTAACTCGGGGCACCTGGGTGGCTCAGTGGGATAAAGCCTCTGCCTTCGGCTCAGGTCATAATCCCAGGGTCCTGGGATCGAGCCCCGCATCGGGCTCTCTGCTCAGTGGGGAGCCTGCTTCTTCCTCTCTCTCTCGGCCTGCCTCTCTGCCTACTTGTGATCTGTCAAATAAATAAATAAATAAACCTTAAAAAATATATTAACTCATAACCATTGCAATTCAGATCTCATTCTCTTCCTTTCTCTACTCATACAGATAAATTCTACTACAGAGGTCACAAAGCAAATGCCTAGAAAGGACAAAGAGCTAGGGGGTTTAGATCCATGAGAGTGTAACTAGAGCTTCTCAGTTTTCAAAGAAACCAAGACTGTAGCAGGCAATTTTCCTGTTTTCAGTAAGGGTGGGCTAGATTATTTGGGTCAATCTTCCCACTGAGAACAGCTAGAGAACAGATTAAACACACTTACACTCACTCACTCTCACACATACACACATTCTCATTTTCTCACTCTTAAATAAAACAGATAAACAATTATAGTCCACAGCGAAGAGAAAATGAGAACCCAGAGAAGGAAGGAAGGAAGTCCAAAGGGTCTTTGCTGATCCCTGAAAATTAGAATTTTGTCCTGATGGAAAGCACAGGGCCCTCACAAGGGGAGGAGTCCCAAAGGAGACCTTCATAATAAGCTGACTTCAGAGGGTTACAACCTTATTAGGGTGAGACTAAATAGGAAGTGGAAGAGCCAGGGAAGAATTACATCCTTATGGAGGGAGTATCAGATACGAAGCTTGCTTTAAGGTGGTCCCTGGACCTGTAATGTCCAGACACCTCACATGAGTAAGCTCTCTGTTGGCGGGGAGGCGGGGGGGGGGGACCTTGCTATTATGGGCTTCAAATGATTCCTACAAATTATTTTTCAAATATAATATGCAACCTGTAATCAAAGATAACTAGTTACTGAAGGAAAAGACAAGAAGAGTAAGAACTGGCAAAAAAAAGAACACAAAAGTCCTACAGAGACTTCTGATCTCATCAAGCGCAAACTCCAAACAATCATGCTGACTATGCTTATAGAAATAAGAGACAAGCTTCAGAATATATGAAGCAACAAGATACTACAGGTTTCAAGAAGTGAAAAGAACAAAATAGAACTTTTAAAAAGAAACCGTGGAATGGTTTGATACACTTTTGATCAGGACTACAAGAAAAGGAAAGAATGGGGGTACTTGGGTGGCTCAGTTGGTTAAGTAACCACCTTTCGTTCAGGTCATGATCCCAGAGTCCTGGGATCGAGTCCCTCATGAGGCTCCCAGCTCAGCAGGGAGTCTGCTTCTCCCTCTGATTCTCCCACACTCTTGTGCTCTCTCTCAAATAAATAAATAAAATCTAACAAAAAAAAAGGGGGAGAAAATGGGACAGGGGAAAGGCAATATTTATAAGAGGTATAATAGCTGAAAATTTCCCAGAAGCAATCAAACACAACCACATTCCAGAAGCCAATAAATTCCAAAGAGAATAAATAAAAAGAAATCCACAACATACAATAATAAAACAGCAGAAAAATCAAAGCAAAGAAGCTAAAAAGCAAGCAGAGAAGTCAGACTACATCCAAAGAAGCAACTCAGAACAGCTCATTTTCCAAAAGCAACAATGAAGCTTGAAGACAGTTTAATATCTACAGTGTGCTACGGAAAAAAAATTGCCAAATTATAATTCTATATCCAGCAAATATCTCTAAATAAAGAAGACAAAGAACAATAATACCATCTGGAAGGTTTGTGTTGAAAGAGAGAAGAGCAAGCAAAATAAAAATGTATGGAAAAGTTCAAGCAAATACCATTAATATCAGACTTTGGTAAATAACGGTTCCAAGTTATTATCATCTATGATGGTATCTACTTATAAAACAAAAATACGACGTATTTCAACACTAGAAGGAGGGGGGAAATGAAATGATAAAAAGAACCCCAAAAAAAGGTAAAAAAAGAGAAAGAACCCCAGAACATAAGAAACAGTGAGAGAAAAGTTAAACTGAAATATGACTAATTATATTCAACATAAATGAAATAAATTATCCAGGTAAAGATAAAGACTGTCAGACTAGATTAAAAAAAAAAAAAAAAAAAAAAAAAAGATCCAGGGGCGCCTGGGTGGCCTAGTCGTCGTTTAAGCGTCTGCCTTTTGGCTCAGGTCATGATCTCAGGGTCCTGGGATTGAGTCCACTGGGCTCCCTGCTCAGTGGGGAGTTTGCATCTCCCTCTCCCTCTGCATCTACCCATGCTCTCTCTCTGTCAAATAAATAAAATCTTTTTTTTTTTTTGAAGATTTTATTTATTTATTTGACAGAGATCACAAGTAGGCAGAGAAGCAGGCAGAGAGAGAGGAGGAAGCAGGCTCCCTCTGAGCAGAGAGCCCGATGCGGGGCTCAATCCCAGACCCTGGGATCATGACCTGAGCTGAAGTCAGAGGCTTTAACCCACTGAGCCACCCAGGCGCCCCAATAAAATATTTTTTAAAAAAAAAAGATCCAAATGAACTAGAATAATCAGAGCAGTTTTGGAAAAACAACAAAACAAAACAAAACAAAAAAAACAACAACACTGGAGGAATCACATAAATCTTAAGTTATTACAAAGCCACAGTTACTAAAACAGTGTGGTACTGGCAAAGGGCTAGAACAGATCAGTGGAACACAATGGGGAATACAGAGATAGAGCCATACAAACATGGCCTGTTGATTTTTGACAACGGTACAAAGGCAGTTCAATGGAGAAAGGGTAATATTTTCTCTAAGAGGTTTTGGAACATTTGCACATCCATATGCAAAATCATGTACTTCACCCTAAACCTTACACACATTATGTAAGAAGCAATTTATAATGAATGGTAGACCTAAATATAAAACATAACATTTTCAAACCTTTAGAAGAAAATCTTGTGACCTGGGGACCTGGAATTAGGATTAGGCAGTGGTCTTAAAACATAATGACGAAGCATAATCCATAAAAATAAAAATGGATAAACTGGACTTCATCATCAAGTATTAAAGTATTTCTTCTCTGTGAAAAGCACTGCTTTTCAGATAGGGAAAATATATCTGTAAATCACATATATGATAAAAGACTTAAATGTGTAATATAAAAAGAACTCAAAAATAAGAAAACAACCCAAATAACAAAGACAAGAGATTTGAACAGACACTTTGTGAAAGAAGATCTATGGATAAACCTAAGAAAAGATGCACAATATTGCTAATCATTAGGGAAAGTCAAATTAAAATAAAAATGAAGGGGTGCCTGGGTGGCTCAGTTGGTTAAGAATCTGCCTTCAGCTCAGGTCATGATTCCAGGGTCCTGGGATGGAGCCCCACATTGGGATCCTTGCTCAGCAGGGAGCCTGCTTCTCCCACTGCCTGCCGCTCACCCTGTGTGTGTACGCACGCACGCACGCTCTCTCACAAATAAAATACAGATACACTACAGATCTACTAAAATGGTTAAAATTTAAAAATAAAATAAAATAAAAAGTCAATACCAAAAGCTGGTGAGGATGCAGAGTAACAAATTAATTCATTCCCGATGGGAATGCAACATGGTATATAAATACCATCTTAGCCATCTTAGAAAAGTTTGGCAGTTTCTCAAAGTAAAACATATATTAACCATACAACCTAGCATTCCCACTCTTAGGTATTTTTTCAAGTGAACTGAAAACCAATGCTTACACAAAAACCTATACCTGAATGTTGATAGCAGCTATATATGTAACTGCAAAATAACTGAAACAATCAAGATGTACAACACATGAATGGATACACAAATGGTGGTACAAGCACACAATGAAAAACAACTGATCTGAAGAACATGGATGAATCGTAAATATATTTCTCTAAGTGAAGAAGCCAGATCCAAAAAACTACATACTGGGCGGCCTGGCGGGCTCAGCTGGTAAAGCATATGACTCTTGATCTTGAGGTTTTAAGTTCAAGCCCCATGCTGGATGCAGAGATTACTTAAAATCTTTAAAAACGACAACAAGCTACATATTGCATACTTCCATATATAGGACATTCTAGAAAAGGCAAACCATAAAGAGAGAACAGATGAGTGATTGCCACATTACAATTAAATGATCTGTATAAGACTGTAGAGGTGGATTTGTTACTCAAAGCATTGTCAAAACCCACAGAACTGTACACAACAAAGTATTACTGAATGCAAATTCCTAGCTCTGTCCACTGAGAGCTACTAGAAATAGTGTCGAGTAGCAATGACAGTTAATTAGTGCCCACATCTTAGTTTCTCAATAATTTTCTCTAATAAAAGGAATGACAGCTCCTTGGAGAAGTGGCTGATTCTAGAATGGGGGAGGTGATCTTGTAGTCAAAAGTACATGGGAGCCAAATGGAAGGAACATCAACTGCCAAAGCTTGAACAATCTGAGTAATAATGATGGAATTAGATTGTGACCCTAAAGAGTAAAATAAATATCCACGAGTCCACACTAAGTAATAAATTTTGAAAATCTTCCCTACATAAGAATTCCAACTTATATATACATCTAGAAAGAAAGAGAAAATTTCCATTAGACCAGTAACAGTAATTGCTGTAGCCAAGATCCACTGACAGATGCTAAACTTAGTAAAACTTTTAGGAGAAACAGAATTATCTGCATTGCCTCTAAGAATCTCCTCCAATCCTCATTAATTACTCTGGTGGTTTTAACATAGTCCATAACTCATTCAGTACATCTCCTTCGAGGAGGTGGAACTTAATGTTCTTCCCCTTGAAACTGGGTTGGACTTAGGAAAGCCCTTCTAATAAATATGTAAAGGGAGAAATAATAATTCTAGAGTGGAGAAACATGACAGACACAACCTAAACATCACTAAAGATAAATTATATTAACATCACATAACCTTAATGCAATCATCATGAGAAAGACATGTCACCTGTGGTATTCTCCAAAATTCATAACCATAATCTAATTATGAGAAAACATCGGTCAAACCTAAATTGAAAGGCATTCTACAATCTCACCAGTCTTCTCCAGAAGTGTCAATCTTGAAAATCAAGGAAAGACTGAAAAATTATCACAGACTAAAGGAAACTAAGGAGACATGATGACTAATGTAATGTGGTATCCTGGACCAGAAAAAGCACATACCTGGCAAAATCCAAATAAAGTCCATTTTAGTTAACAGTATTGTATTATTGTTTATTTCTTAGGTTTAATCAAGTGTCATGGTTACGTGAAATGTTAACCCTAGGGAAAACTGGGTGAAGAGCATTTGAGGACTCTATCTTCACAACTCTTCTGTAAATCTAAAATTATTTGAAAATTAAAAGTAAAATATTGAGGGACGCCTGGGTGGCTCAGTTGGTTAAGCAGCTGCCTTCGGCTCAGGTCATGATCCCAGCATCCTGGGATCAAGTCCCACATCGGGCTCCTTGCTCGGCAAGGAGCCTGCTTCTCCCTCTGCCTCTGTCTGCCAGTGCACTCTCTCTCTCTCTCTCTCTCTGACAAAAAAATAAAATCTTTAAAAAAAAAAAAAGTAAAATATTGACAATACTTGGTGCTAGAGAGGATGTGGAAAAACTAACACACATGCTGATGGGAACTCAACATGGTATAGTTAGTTCTGGAAAACAATGTGGCAGTTACATTTTTCACACAACCCAGCAATCCCCGTCACAGGTATTTACCTTAGATAAATAAAAGCTAATGTTCATAAAAGCCCATACACGTACATTTACAGCAGCTCTATTCATAATCACCAAAGAATGTTAACTAAATGGATAAACTGTGGTCCATCCATACAATGGAACACTACTGCTCAGCAATAAAAAGGAACGAACCACTGATGCAACTTCAATGAATCTCAAAGGCAACATGCTGTTTAAAAAAAGTGAGTTTCAAAATACTATATATTGTTTGATTTCATTTATATAACATTTCTGGAAAGATAAAACCACAGTAACTGAAAACAGAATAGTGACTGCCAGAGAAAAGGGGTAGGAGGCTGGGTGTGACTACTGAGGGTACATGATGGAGATGATATAATTAATTGCTCTGTCTTCGTTGTTATGGTGGTTACCCAAATCTCTCCATGTGTTAAAATCCACTGAACTGTACACACAAAAAGGAACCAATTTTATTTATATTAATTCTAAAAATAAAATTTTTAAAGGGGTATTTATCATATGCTATATCCTAAAACATAGGATAACTAAATACAGGATAACACAATCAACTTCATGCCAGTAAATCTGATATTCCTAGAGGAAAGACTGACCAAAACTAACACAAGAAGAAGTGAAAACCTGAGTAGTCCCATAACCAGTTCAATCAGTACTGTAACTGGGTATAGGTTTACAACTTCTGCTCTATTCTAATGTCTTTCTACTGTACAGCTTAACATTTCTAACACTTTTAAGAAGTTTTAAACTTTTAAAACATTAAGCAAATGAGTACTGAACATGCTTTTTCCTTCTCTGTGACTTTAATTTTATGACCTCCAATAACGCTTGCTAGGGGAAACTCCACTCACCCTTCAAGAATCAGCCAGGTCTTACATCCATGATAAAGCCTTTCTATACCTCTCCAAAATGAGCCAAGTGCTCCTCTATGGGACCAAAGCACCCCCATATACTCATTACATTATCAATTGTCTTGTTTATGCAATTCTCTTTTCTAAATAGATTATAAACTCAAGGACCTAAAACATAATTTATTTCTCTTGGTATATGCCCTGTATTTATCACAGTGCCTAGCATGAGGATGTGTTCCATAAATGTTTCACAAACTATTAAAGTAACAATATACAGTACTTTGGCAAAAATCAACCTAGCTTGCACATGGACCTGCTCATGTTCAAAACTAAGAAAAGCAGTTTGGCTCTATGATGGGTATTTTTGATCTGCATCTAATTTTAAAGATGATCTTTGGTCTTACATGTAAAGCACATCCATCACCAACACCAGAGTTTTAAAACAGTCATACTATTATTTCCCAATGAGATATGAAACTAGTCATTATGTGTGAGAGATGTTTCTCTGGAATCACAAGCTTTTTTTTTTTTTTTTAAATTTGAGAGAGAGAGAGAGAGAGAGAGAGGATGAGTGGAGTGTAGAGGGAAAGGGAGAAGCAGACTCCCCACTGAGCAGGGAGCCCAACATAAGGCTCCATCCCATGACCCAGAGGTCATGATCTGAACTTAAGGCAGACACTTAGCCAACTGAGCCACCCAGGTGCCCCTGGAGCCACAAACATTTATGAGGCTATGTGATTTACCCATGTAATCAGCACAGTGTCTGACACTCCGTGATAGAGCCACAGAAATTTATTACTGAAAGACATGAACCTTGGATTTATAAGGCACCAGGAGGTTATAGAAAGAATGGGAACACTGGAACCACTGAGAAGAAATACAACCCTGACTCTGTTATTGGATTATAGTGAGGGAACTGCAGAATATAAGGATAAATACCCTCTCCTACTTTTTCCTTTACTGTCATGGAGGTTACATAGGAGACAACCACATATACTTCCTGTAGGTGACCAATAAGCAGTAAACAACAGGGTGGGTTGTTCTAAACTTGCTAACAATAAAAAACAGGATGGAACTTAGGGCAGCAAACACTGGCTAGCTTCTAACTCTAATGATATCTGAAAGCCTATGGAGGGTCAGTCACCGCTTCTTAAGATTTATATTTACTACTTTTAAACCTAACAAGTCTAAGTTGTAGGTAATATCTTCCCCATTCTACAGAAGGCGAACTGGAGTAATCGCTGTAAGGTCACAGAGAGGCAGTGATTTATTGTATTTAGTATATACAATATTTATTGTATATAGTATATACAATATTGTATATTGTATATAGATCCACAACCTACTCATTCTGTTCTACAGCAAACAATATCCCATTGGCTCACACAGACTTTTTCTTTTCTTTTCTTCTTCTTTTTTTTAATTTTAAAAACTCATACGAGGGTGCCTGGGTGGCTCAGCTGGTTAAGAGACTGCCTTTGGCTCAGGTCATGATCATGGAGTCCCACACTGGGCTCCCTGTTCAGCAGGGAGTCTGCTTCTCCCTCTGACCCTCCTCTCTCCTGCTCTCTCTCAAATAAATAAATAAAATCTTAAATTAAAAAAAAAAAACTCAAAATAAAATCCACACTACATAAAACTCACGCTTTTAAAGTGCACAACTCAATGGTTTTTAGTATAGTCACAACGTGCAACCATCATCACTATCTGATTCCAGAACATTTCTATCACATCAAAAAGAAACCCAATACTCCACAGCAGTCATTCCTAATGCTCCACCACCCCTGCCAATTTGTTTCCTATCTCTATGGATTTGCCTATCCTGGACATTTCATACAAACTGAATCAATCACGCAATGTGACCTTGTGTGGCTTCTTTCATTTCATTTAGTATGTTTTCAAGTTTCATCCATGTTGCAGTTTCTGTCACAGTAGTTCATTCCTTTATACAGCTGAATCTACTGTAAGGCTATACTACATTTTGTTCAGCCATCAGTTGATAAGACATCTGTGCTGCTTCCTCTCTTTGGCCACTATGAACAATGCTGCTATGAAGAAAATTCATGTACAAGTCTTTCATGTTTTTTCAAAAAGTGAATCAGCTATGGGGGCCCCCGAGTTGCACAGTCGGTTCAATGTCCAACTCTTGGTTTTGGCTCAGGTCACAATCTCAGGGTTGCGAGATCAAGCCTGCGTTGGGCTCCCTGCTCAGCATGGAGTCTGCTTCCCCTCTTTCTCTACCTCTCCCCCAACTCAGGCATGCAAACATGCTCTTGCTCTTAAAAAAACAAACAAACAAACAAACAAACAAAAACCCTTAAAAAAAGTCAATCAGCTATTACATATTATTACATATTATAATATTACATATTATAGTACAAAAGCTAAATTATGTCCTAAAAATTTTCATTATAAATATTTAAGTGTGACTTAGCTTCCAACCCTAAAAACAATGAAAAATTAACCTTCAATTTCTCAAAAGAAGAAGAAAAAGTAAGTAGGTCTGTTAGATAACAATAATTCTGTACTCCTGCACTGATAAAAATCACCTGGATCAGCTAACTTGTGTTATCCAACAATTGCCTCTAAAACCCAACCCACTGGAGATGCCACATGTAAACCTGGACAATTCATTTATCTTATTGGTCTCACTCCTGTAGGTATTTGGGTTAGCAATCCCTGCTCTATACTAAATACATATGTGAGATTAGAATATTAATACTACGTATCTTACAAAGGTAATTGAGGGGAAATACGGGCGAAGAAAATACCCAGCATTATTACATGCAGTGGCAAGCACATTTAAGTCCTCAATTTAAGACTATTTAGAATTCCAATTCACAGTATACCTTTTGCCAATTAAGAAACGCAGAATCAGGGGCGCCTGAGTGGCTCAGTGGGTTAAAGCCTCTGCCTTCAGCTTGGGTCATGATCCCAGAGTCCTGGGATCAAGCCCTACATCGGGCTCTCTGCTCAGTGGGGAGCCTGCTTCCCCTTTTCTCTCTCTGCCTGCTTCTCTGCCTACTTGTGATCTCTGTCAAATAAATAAATAAAATCTTAAAAAAAAAAGAAAAGAAACGCAGAATCAAACATGGATTTACAGAAAAATTCTAATGGTCAAGACGCTCCCTCTGCACTCCAATAGCACTCTTTGTTTACTCCTTCCATCTAGCACAGTCACTGTACTGTCACACATCCATCCTTCTAGCTAAACAAAATTCCAAGGGCAGAAAATAGTGCATCTGTACCCTCAGGAGTCTATCACAGAAAGCTGCATATGGTCCAGAAGTGTTTGTTGAGAGTATAATACCGTGACAAATGATAAAGTCAGGCAAATGTTACAGAACTAAAAATAATAAAAGGGGAAATTATATGGGCTACATAAATTATAGCATTGAAAATAGAGTCCATCAGGGGCACCTGGGTGGCTCAGTGGGCTAAAGCCTCTGCCTTCAGCTCAGGTCATGATCTCAGGGTCCTGGGATCAAGCCCCACATCGGGCTCTCTGCTCAGCGGGGAGCTTGCTTCCCCCCCCCACTCTGCCTGCCTCTCTACCTACTTGTGATCTCTGTCAAATAAATAAATAAATCTTAAAAAAAAAAAGAGAGAGAGAAAGAAAATGGAGTCCATCAACAGAGATCAGAGGTCCATGAAACTCCCTGCAAGTATATACAAAATGGCCTGTGTAGGTACTTTTTTGAAGGAAAGGTCTGCACCTTCTGTTACAGACTCAGAGGAATCTGTAAACCCCGGCCGAATTAAAAATCCTATTTTTTTTTTTTAAAGATTTTTATTTTATTTATTTGACAGAGAGAGATCACAAGTAGAGAGGCAGGCAGAGAGAGAGAGAGAGAGAGAGAGAGGGAAGCAGGCTCCCCGCTGAGCAGAGAGCCCGACGCGGGACTCGATCCCAGGACCCTGAGATCATGACCTGAGCCGAAGGCAGCGGCTTAACCCACTGAGCCACCCAGGCGCCCTAAAAATCCTATTTTTAACACTATAAAATTTCCATTTTAAAAGGTTAATTTGATAATTTACATAAATATTAAACAATTAAATTTCTCAAACTAAGCATATCCCATCCTTTCCTGAAGGGATAAGAGGAAGACAATGTATCTATCCTAGGCTTCAATTTATGTTCTAGCATGAGGAGGAAGCTTGACAAATGATTAACAAAATGTCAGCTTCAGAAAAGATACAGTGGCAAAGTCACTCAGGTGAAGACAACAGTTTTAAAGCAAGGGTACTCGAGTTTTTGCTTCACTGTATAAAAAAGTAAGAATATGAATTTCTTCACAAGTGTCTAAACTTATATAATTTATAGTCTTTTTTTTTTTTTTAAGATTTTATCTACTGAAAGAGTGAGGGTGTGTAAGTGGGGAGATGGGGGCAGGGAGGGAGGGAGAATCTTAAGCAGACTCCACACCTGCCGAGCACAGACCTACCATGGGGCTCCTCCTCACCACCCTGAGATCATGACCTGAGCTGAACACAAGAGCTGGATACTTAATGGACCAAGCCACCCACACGCCCTTATAGTTTTTTTTTTTTTTTTTTAAGATTTTATTTATTTATTTGTCAGAGAGAGAGAGGGAGAGAGAGCAAGCACAGGCAGACAGAATGGCAGGCAGAGGCAGAGGGAGAAGCAGGCTCCCTGATGAGCAAGGAGCCCAATGTGGGACTCGATCCCAGGACGTTGGGATCATGACCCGAGCCGAAGGCAGCTGCTCAACCAACTGAGCCACCCAGGCGTCCCTATAGTTCTTTTTAAAGTATCTCTTTTTTTGAGGGAGAAAAAAAGGATTTTCTTTTCTTTTTAAAAAAGATTTTATTCACTTACTTGACAGAGAAGAGAGACAAGCGAGAGAGGGAACATAAATAAGCCAGGGAAGTGGGAGAGGGAAAAGCAAGCTTCCCACCGAGCAGAGAGCCTGATGTAGGGCTCGATCTCAGGGCCCCGGGATTATGACCCAAGCTGAAGGCAAATGCTTAATGACTGAGCCACCCAGGTGCCCCCCAAAGATTTTATTTTCAAGCAATCTCCATATCCAACATGGGACTAAATTTACATAATCCTGAGATAACTTACAGGCTCTACCAAGTAAACCAGCCAGGTGCCCCTAAGGTATATCTCCTGAATTATATGTGGAAAGAGAATTACTTGAGGGTCTGAGAGATACTTTAAAATGGTCTTTTCTAAATTTAAAGTCAAGATTATTTTAAGATTTGTGGCCTTTTGTATCTTAAAACTGTTAAAAAAAAGAAAAAGTTACTAAATTTTCTCTATCAGTGCTTACTGCCTTTTTAAAGTCAAAACACCAAGGTAAAGTAGTATTTGTATGGCATACTGGGATGAGTGATGGAGACTTTTGGATCCAAGGTCATTGGCTTAGACACACTGCAGCCTGCATGGATGGCCAGAGGGTTGAGGGGACCAGTACCTCAGCACATCTGTAACTCCTGCTGATGTAGTACATTGGCTGAAAAATCCTGGTTTAAATGACATATAGAGATCATAAGCTGAAATTGCCAAAATCCATGCAGTAGGCTGAAAAACCTATTTTGTAAGTCCTCTTGTTTCAAGGGATATGCATATAATCATCTTTTGAGCTTTTAGTCCAGATATACCATTAACGAGCAAAAAATTTCTTCTGAGAGACCATCTATTTGGATGGAAGTCATTGGCACAAAAACAAACAAAAAACAAAAACAAATACAAACCAAACCGCGCAACCCTAACTTGGAAGAATAAACCAAAAGAAAACAGGTTAATGGTAAACTTGAATGTAACATTAAATGAAATTGCCTTTCTCCCTCCACTTTATGATTATTCTACTTTCTTATCTCAAGGTCATGAACAATAATCTCCCTCACCTATCAAACTAAGCCATGTAAATAGTGGTATATTATTTTTTAAATTGGGGAAGAATATACAGGTCAAAAGGTTAACAATTAGCTCCTTGACCCCTTAACAGACTCTGACCTAGTGCACACTGAATAAACAGGAAAACTACCCGTTCAAAGCCAACAATGTAAGTTTTTTCTGTCCCTGTTAAAGGTCCAAATTTGGAATATAAATATTCACAATAAACCTGATTAACTCACAAAGTTATCGCTTACACAAACCTGAAAGATATTTAACACATTACAACCCTAACACATTACTGGGCCTTCTGTCTTTATTTCCATCTACAAAATTTACAACATTCTTTTTAAAAGGCAATACACTCAAGCTCTTCCATAAAACAAACAAGGGAGGATGGAATAACAAAAAACATTACCATTTGGGCTCTCTGTATTTTATTTCTCTACCTTTAAGCCAGAAAAGGAATCAAAGTGTCAATGTTACATAAATAACAGCAACAGTCGGAGGTCTTCCAATGAAGGGAAGCACTATAAGGAAAGCCAAGTGGTTTGACTTGAATTAACACAGCTCTACCTCAAACACCTGAGGAAAGTTTGAAGGCTAGTACTGTCTCCAACAATGCAGAATATAATAAATCACAGGCAAAGAAGTCTTCATCTGTTTATCATTTTATCAGGTACCACAGTCAAAATAAAGTCATAATCTGAAACTTTATTCCACTGGCCAGGACCCTCTGGAACCCAAAGACAGAAAACTTCAACTGAGATCTAGAGTAATCTAAAATATAATCCAGCTTTTATGTATGTAATAACTACTGTTTTCCATTTGAATGCCTCTTATAAACCAGGCATGGGAGGAAATGTAAACTCCCATTTTAGAAATAAACAGGTGTAGGGGCACCTGGGCGGCTCAGCCTATTCATGCTGGACTCTTGATTTCAGCTCAGGTCATGTCTCAGGTCCTAAGACCAAGCCCTGCACCCAGCTGCTTGACTTTCTCTCTCTCTCTCCCCTTCTCCCTCTGCCCCCCCCCCATTCTCTCTTTCTCTAAAACAAATCTTTATAAAAGGAAATAATAATAATAATAATAAAAAGCAGGTTCAGAGGTGCCTGGGTAACTCAGCTGGTTAAGTGCCCAACTCCTAACTTCAATTCAGGTCATGATCTCAGGGTTGTGAAACGGAGCCCCATGATGGGCATGGAACCTGCATTAACATTCTCCCTCTTCCCTTTCCACCACCCCACACCCATCACTGTGCAAAAGAAAAGAAAAGAAAAGAAGGAAGGAGGGAGGGAGAGGAAAGGAAAGGAAGGAGGGGTGGAGGGAGGAAGAGAAAGAGGTTCAGCGGTTAAATGACCTGCCAAAGACCAAAGGACTACTAAATGATGGAGGCCAAATCTGAATCCTAGTATGTTTAAGATTCAAAACCTAAATAGGTTATTTTCACTAATTCAACACTATTTCCCTAATTCTGCACATTAATTCAATTAACAGCCTACCATAAATATTACAATGAAATGGGTTGCTTTAAATGTGGAGGCAAGGGGCGCCTGGGTGGCTCAGCGGGTTAAAGGCTCTGCCTTCGGCTCAGGTCATGATCCCAGGGTCCTGGGATTGAGCCCCGCATTGGGCTGTCTGCTCGGCAGGGAGTCTGCTTCCCCCCGCCTCTCTCTGCCTACTTGTGATCTCTCTCCCTCTGTCAAATGGATAAATAAAAAATCTAAAAAAAAAATTAAAAAAAAAAATTAATGTAGAGGCAAGATGAAGGGTGGGGCTGTTTCAACAATCAGGAGTCTTCATTAGTCTCTTACCTGAATGCGCTGGTTAGCAGGCCACAATGGTATAAAAATTGGGTTTTAAAAGATGGAAGACTGGGTGACTGGGTGGCTCAGTTGTTTAAGGGTCTGCCTTCAGCTCAGGTCATGATCTCAGGGTCTCGGGACAGAGCCCCTCAGGGCTCCCTGCTCAGTAGGGAGTCAGCTTCTCCCTCTCCACCCTCACCACCCCCCACAATGGCTTGTGCTCTCTCAAGTTAAGACTAAAAAAAGAAAAAAAAAAAAAAAAAAAAAAAAAAGATGGGAGACCAACTCCAAAGCAGATGGTTATTTGTATTCAATCTATATAGTCAAAAATACACAGAATGCTTTATCACTTTAAAGTACTGATAAAGATAGGTTCATGCTCTGCCTACAGTGTGTAATTTAAGAATACAGAACAACAGGGCACCTGGGTGGCTCAGTTGGTTAAGAAACTGCTTTCTGCTCAGGCCATGATTCTGGAGCCCAGGGATAGAGACCTGCGCCTCCCGCTCCCTGATCAGCAGGGAGTCTATTTCTCCCTCTGACCCTCCTCCACCTCATGCGTTCTCCCTCTATCAAATAAATAAATATCTTAAAAAAAAATACAGAACAAACAAAAAAATTAGTGGGTTACCTGAGAGACTAGGATGTAAAGATGTTAATACAGGAAAAACTACTCTAAACATATTCCTAACACATAATGCCCAAACCCAAATAAACTATGATCAAAGAACCACTGGGAATTAAGACCTCTGATCCAGGTCCAGAAGGCTCTAAGTGTGCAAACGTTGAACTTTCCCTGAGTCTGAGATGGGAACATTCACTTTGCTATCTAGATGAGAACCCAAATTAACCAAAACTAGATAACCACTCTGGCAATGTACACTGTACTTGAGCAACTGAGGCAATCTACACTGGGTGTAACTTATATGCCGACCCAGCCCTAACCAACACCAATTCAGGAGCTCACACTCACCCAGCAAGACACACCAGAAACAGGAAGTACAGGGCAAAAGTCCTCATTAAAAAATAAGAATTTCTAGCAGCAAAAAATAAAAATAGAGTAAAGAGTAGCAGCACTGCAATAAACAAACACATTGTCTCCACTGACAGCAAAGAGAAAGAATTCCTATTAGTCAGGCACCCAGCATTTTATAAAATAACTCTTTTCACCCTCACAGTAACCCTGAGAAAACACTAGCTGGTGCTTTAGTTATTAATCCTCACAAGAACACTCTGATGCAAGTACTATTTATATTCCCATTTTACAGATGAAGAAACTGAAGTTTAATAAATTGTCCATGGTAGTTGCTATCCCAATTGGAGAGATGGCAAAATCTAGGTTTAAGAGAGGTTAAGTAACCTCCACATTTGGTCACCTCACGCCAAAGCTGGAGTTCTTTCCAACTATCCTCTGTGCTCCCTCCATTAAAAATGAGAAATTCTCTGGGGCACCTGGGTGGCTCAGGTTAAGCCTCTGCCTTCGGCCCAGGTCATGATCTCAGGGTCCTGGGATCGAGCCCCGCATCGGGCTCTCTGCTCAGCAGGGAGCCTGCTTCCCCCTCTGTCTCTGCCTGCTGCTCTGCCTACTTGTGACCTCTCTCCGTCAAATAAATAAAAAAAAAAAAAAAAAAGAGAGAGAGAGAGAGAAATTCTCAATCCCTCCCCTACGGATTTCTGTAGCTGTTTCAGAAACCATACCCTCCCCCCAACAAAGATAAAAAGCCAATAGGAATTTTCATAAGAAAACATCTCAAAAAGCTACTACATTGTGAAAGCTACTAAGCTGTGGAATGATACATGCACTATTACAGAATGTCATTCAGTTGTAAGGTTGGGGACAGGGACTATCTAGAGATCCTTAGCACAGCACCTACGAGATATGTAACAGGCATTCCACGGTCTGTTGAAGAAGTAACATCTTCTGACCAGTTAGAAATTCAATTTTTTAACAAAAATAATTTATCCATTTATTTTTAACAGGGTAGCTTTCTTAAAATTTATAGCACATTAATGAGATAGCTAAATTGAGAAATGGCCATTAGTGCATTAGTCATAACTTCAGAAAAATTCCAAGTGTTCACTTTTCCAAGCAGATTAAAATGTTTCAGCTAGTAAAAACCTGTCAAAGAAATCCACGAGGCCAGAAAGTATAAAAAGAAAAGAAAAAAGTGGCCAAAATAAAGGCATTTAAGATGTGACACATATAAATTATAAGAGATCATTCTAAGTGTAACCTGGTATTTAACCCTAAAACCCTCACATCAGATAACCCAGTATTTTCTATAGATGAAAACATCACCACTAATGTAAAAAAAGCTTGCCCACCATAGCAACTGTTGCTAAGTAGGCATCTCATATCTAAGGCTGAAAGACACAGGATTTGTAGAAACCAATGAAATACCACTCCCGGCGTGACTGTGAATTCTTTCACCGTAAACTTTTAAAGACTCAACCCGTGATTTCTATGTTGGGGGGAAAACGTGTATTGGTCAGCAACCAGGTCTGCTGAAACCTACCCCAGAGAATACCAAATTTTTTTTTTAAAAACTACCAATTATCTATAACCCAATGTAAATATATCCTTTGTTACAATGACAGCAGTTCCTTTTCCTTAATCCTGGAGGAATTTCTTTGTTTGAAAGGCTAGCTGGCCCAGATTTCTAAGAAATAACTAAATGATATACCACTTTTTTTTTTAAAGATTTTATTTATTTATTTGAAAGAGAGCGATCACAAATAGGCAGAGAAGCAGGCAGAGAGAGAGGAGGGAGCAGGCTCCCCGCTGAGCAGAGAGCCCGATGCGGGACTCAATCCCAGGACCCTGGGATCATGACCTGAGCCGAAGGCAGAGGCTTTAACCCACTGAGCCACCCAGGCGCCCCTGATATACCACTTTTGAAATTACCCATTTTAGGAGTTCAAAGACATTTAGGTGTACAAACGCACTAATTTTCTTGAGAAACAAACTTCGCCCAGTTTGGGCCAATGAATTGTGATATCAAAGATCAAATCCATTTCTCATTTTTTAAAAAAGATTTTATTTTTAAGTAATCTATACCCAATCTGGGGCTGAAACTCACAACCCTGTGATTAAGAGCTGGAAGCTCCCCTGACTGAGCCAGCCAGGTGCCCCAATCAGTTTCTCATTTTAAATCAAACATCACAAAGATTATTATTACCTTAAAGTGCTAAGACCTTACCTTACACCTAACCCAATGCCAAGTCCCATCATGTGTCAGTTTCTGAACTAATACAAATTGACTGTATTATGCAGAGGTTGTCATAGAGTTACCAAAACAATTATCATAAATGTTGTAACAGTTAATATCTATCTCTGGAGCACTTCATATGGTCGCTAAATATATTACATTCACTGTGGCAATTCTCACAATGACTCCATGAGGAAAGTGAGGCACAGAGAGAGAATCTGTCCAAGGTAAAACCCAGAAAAGGGCAAGGCAGGGGCACACAGGGAATATGGTTCAAAAGCCATGTATCTCCATTGCCTGGACCAGGATTCTAGGCCAGCTCTAGGGCTGATACTTGCTTGAGCCACTTAACCTTCATGTGGCCCAATTTCCTTTATTTTAAACCCTACAGTCAAACACATAGTCTCAAAAGTCCTTCATACCCTGAAATGTTCTAATTTTATAATCATCTTTCTATTCAGGTAACGAACTCAAAAAGAATTGGGACTTCTTTCCTCCAACTTCTGAAGTCCTCACTAAAGTTGAGAGTCCACATTTTATCAATCTAATCAATAGGATACCATTGCCAAACAAAAACAAACAGCCTTTCTTAAAAGCTAGAGCACTCCATTCTGCAATTATAATTCCCCAATCTGACACCAATGATAATGACAAATGACAAATGATAACCTCAAATGATAATGACAGGGAGAAAAGACCTTACAATTAATTGTGGGTTGGGGTAGATGTAAAAAGAACGGACTACTGTACACGGGTGGTTATCAATTCACAAAAAAGGACCACCCATTTCCATCTAAGTCTTTAAAGGGCTCTAATATAAACTTACTCCTTCATTCAACCAATAAAAGGTAATGAAGAAATTATGTAACTAATCCAAGATATTTATTATAGGCATGGAAAATCACTAATTTATAGGATAAATCCTACCAAAATGGGTTAGAGCTCTAGAATCTACATTTTTTTAAAAAAGATTTTATTTATTTATTTGACAGAGACAGATCACAAGTAGGCAGAGAGGCAGAGAGAGAGAGAGAGGGAAGCAGGCTCCCAGCTCAGCAGCGCTGAAGCAGTTGCTGAAGGCAGCGACTTAACCCACTGAGCCACCCAAGTGCCCTAGAATCTACATTTTACCAAGCT
This sequence comes from Enhydra lutris kenyoni, assembly GCF_002288905.1. Classification (NCBI taxonomy): domain Eukaryota; kingdom Metazoa; phylum Chordata; class Mammalia; order Carnivora; family Mustelidae; genus Enhydra; species Enhydra lutris. The sequence goes on from NW_019154090.1 coordinate 27,225,885, forward strand.
AGTCATCTAACCAATTCAAATTGCATTTAAGGACAATGACAGGATATTTAAACGCCAAAGAAAAAAGACATAGGTTCCACTTAATGCAATTACTATATGAAGTCTTCTAGGACCAAATCGCTTCGCAAAATAATCCTTGGTACTTTTGTTCTCTAGAAAATCCCCCCCAAATTCTTAAATAAAATCAACCCCCAACCCTGTTAGTTTTCTACTGTTGCTATAACAAATTACCACAAATATAAAACAACACAAATTTATTATCTCACAGTTTCTATAGGCCAGAAGTCAGGTGGGCTTGGCTGGGTCTTCTACTTAGGGTCCTACAAGACCAAAATCAAGATGGCCACCTTGCTCTGTTCCTTGTTGGAAAACTCCAGCGGGAAATCTGCTTCCAAGCTCATTTAGATTGCTAGGTAAGTTTAGTTTCTTATGGTTGTATGACTGATGCCCCCATTTCCTTGCTGGCTGTCAGGCAGGGCTGCCCACATGCTTTCCATGAGGCCCCCTCCAGTAATGGTAGGCTGAGTCCCTCTCATGTTTTAAATCTCCGACTTGTTCTGCCCATCTTTCTGACTCCAGCTGGAGAAATTCTCTGCCTTCATGTTAGATTGGACCCACTCAGGAAATCCAGGGTAATCTTCCTATCTTAAGATACTTAAACCATAATTATATTTGCAAAGTTCCTTTTGCCACATAATGTTAATATATTCAGATTCCAGGGATCAGGGGAGGGGGACAGGGTATCATTTCATCTACCACAGCCCACCCTCTGACCTCCAGAGAGTCACATCTCTCCCAAACACAAAATACATTCCTCCCACATTCTGAGGTCTCATTCCATTACAGTATTAACTCGGAAGTCCAAAAAACTCACCTAAACCTGATCAATTAAAAAGTCCCAAATCTCATTCTTCTAAATCAGGTGTGGATGAGGCCCTGGGCATAATACAATTAAGTACAACTCATGAGGCACAATTCCTGAAAACAAAAAAGTTATCTGCTCCCAACATACAATGGTGGGACAGGCACAGGGCAACAGTTAAAGACATTCCAGTTCCAGCAAGAAAAATGGAAGACAAAACAGATCCACTGGTCCAAAGCAGTTTCAAAATCTGGGCAAACTTTGCTCCTTTTCAAAGTTAAGGGGAAAATCTTCTGTAGCTTTCAGCTCCACTTCTCTGTGCTCTTGGTTCCACCCTCCGAGTCACCCACCTTTATTAATGAAAAGCAGCATACTCACGCTTGAGTTTTATCAGCCTGTTTCCTGCCTAGAACTTGGGGGTTTTAACAGCCTTCTTTAACTTTCTACTGTCTTTTTCAATCCTAGCTGGCATTGTTTCTGATAGTATAAAATCCTCAAGGACCTCATTGGCTTTCTATAAATTTCACAGGGGTTCACTCCATTAGTCAGACTCACATCCACAAACACACCAGACTGCACCTTCAACACTTTGCTTGGAAATCTCCTCTGCTGGATAGCCAGGTTCATCACTTACCAGTTCTCTTTTCCACATAACCACAGGATACAATTCTAAACTTTTTTTGCCACTATATAGCAAAGATCCTCTTTCCTCCAGTTTCCAATGCCTACCTTATTGCCACCTGAGCCCTAGCTTGCAGTAAACACCCATATTTCCACAATCTCTTCTAGGCCTTTTCTACCATATGCCTCAAAATCTTTCTGGCTTTCATTTCCACGTTTTTAGGTAACAGTACCTCACTCTAGGTACCAAAAATCTATACTAGTGTTCTACTGCTGCCATAATAAATTACAACCAACAGGAGTGGCTTAAAACAATAGAAATTTGTTATCTCACAGTTTCTGTAGGTCAGAAGCTGGTTGGGTGTGGCTATGTCTTCTGCTTAGGGTCCCACAAGGCTAAAATCAAGGAATATTCCCTGCTAGAAATTCTGGGCAAGAATCCACTTCCAAGGGGCACCTGGGTGGCTCAGTCGGTTAAGTGGCTGCCTTTAGCTCAGGTCACGATCCCAGAGTCCTGGCATCGAGCCCCACATTGGGCTCCTTGATCAGTGGAGAGCCTGCTTCTCCCTCTGCCTCCTGCTCTGCCTACTTGTGCTGTCAATAAATAAATAAATAAACTCTTTAAAAGGGAAGAAACAGAAAAAAAAAAAAAAGAATCCACTTCCAAGCTCATTCAGGTTGTTGGTCAGTTTCTCATGGTTGTAGGACTGAGGTCTCCATTTCCTTGCTGGTTGTCAGCTGGGGCGCTACTAGAGGCTGCCCGTATTCCTTCTCATGTTTCCCTGTGGCCCCCTCTAGCAACAGCAAATGGAATCCCTCTCATGACTGGAATCTCTGATTTCACCCTTTTGCCCTCTCTTGACTCCCAGGTGGAGAAAGTTCTCCGCTTTTAAGGCCTCATGTGATTAGGCTGGGCCTACCCATGAAATGCAGAATAGTCTTCCTATTTTAAGATTCCTAACCCTAATTAGACCTGTAAAGTCCCTTTTACCATGTAACATATTTATAGAACCTGGGAATTAAAGTATGGACATCTTTTTTGGGAGGGGTGGCATTCTGCCTACTATAAACACAACCCCTATGTAGGGCTTTAAACTCAGTTCCTGAAGAAAATTCCCCCTCTCTCCAAAAGACTGTGAAGTAAAGATATCTGTTCTGAGTAAAATCAAAGATTCACCCTGTAAGAGTGGCTAGGCAACAGGAGAACTAAAAATACACTGTGGGAAAGAAGCCGCCACTTGTTTCATCCCCAGACAGCAAGGCAATAATCCCTTTACGTAGAAATAACCCAATATTCCCCTTAAATATATGCTCTCTTCCTTACTTTATTCCATAAAAGAGAACATAACTGGGCATGTTTTTGTTTTAACAAAAGTTGTCCCAGGGTGACCTAACTTTGTACCAGTTGATAAATCAATCTGAGCAAACTTCAAATCTTTTCATTCTTTCTTGAAGTCATACACCCTCCCCCAATGGCACATGAAAGTAAGTATTTCAAAGTCACAGAAGGGTAAACCTGTCCAGATAAAACAGCAGGTGAAGTTTTTCTAAATGACTCGGGAAAGATCAGGTTATTGGTACTGGTCTTTCAGTCAAAGGTCCACCAAGCCAATTAAGTCAACTGATTTACAACAAAAGAAAAAACTGCAACAATTACTACAAAAGTAACATTCTGAAGTCTTGCCTACTGTTAAACTGTTGACCACAAATTTTACCTAGAACAGAGAAAGCCCAAATATACCAGCTAGTTCCTTTAATCTATCAAGCACTTACTACCTGTCAGGCACTGTGGTAAACACTTGACACAAATTATCTTATTTACTGCTCACCATAACTGTATGATCTAGGAAATACTGCCCCCACTTTACAGATAGGAAAACCAAGGATTACAAAGATTAGGGCACACAGCTAAGCAGTAATGGCACTGATATTTGAGAACCCAAGCACTCTGGTTCTTTACCACTAGCCTGTATTGCCACTCCTTAGATGTAATGCAGTTTCCCAACTCCTAGAAAAATCGTCCCTTTCTAGTTTTCTTTTCCTGTCCTCTCCCCCATGCCCTTCTCATAGAACTCAGTAGGAAAGGTAATCAAGTCTTACCAAATTAATTTACCACCTTCTTTTCAGAACTCTTCCCTTCCCACAATAGCAAAAGTCAAGAAGCGACTTCTTCCGACCCTGACTTTGCTTTCCAAAAACAAACTACTGAAGCTCCACCCATCACCTGCCTAGACTAGTAACGTTCCAACGCTGCAAAATAACAAACAACAAAATAACCAAAACGAAAATAAAAGTCGTACTCTTTCAAAAGGTCACAAACTTAACATGTATACTGTTGGCCAAGCTTTCATTCTACAGACTTCTCTTCCACCTAGGCTCCCAACTAACCTTTAACTCCAACTCCACCCATTCTGCCCCACTTCGTGGTCCCCTCCCCCTTTCTCCCCAGAGACCTCGCCAGGGGTTCCCTCCCCTCTGCACCCCAGTCTGCAGGTGGGAAGCCCAGCCTGGCCCAGAGGGACCCTTAGAAGGCCCCTACTCCAGCTGCTCCGCTCCGCGGGAGGGTTCACCCCACCCTACCCAGCAGGCGCCACTCCCCTAGGCACCCTCCTCCAGCATCCCCTAGTGGCCCCACCCCTCAAGCTCCCTTCCCCCTCCAGCAACCCCCTCCTCCAAGTTGCCCCCTAGTCCCCGCCCCAGGCCAGCCCTCTCCCCCGCAATAAGCGGGAGTCCCGAAAGCCAGTTCCCACCCTCACATCAGCCTCTGCCCCCTAAGCCTCGCTCCCCGTCCTGGAGGGTGGCCCCAGGCCTCCCCGATGGGCTGCAGGGGCCTCGGCTGAGGTGGGGGGGGGGGCAGGGGAAGGCGACGGGCCGCTCCGGAGTCCGCTGGGAGCGCGAGGGGAGACCGCGCCGCGTTGTCCCATCCTGGGCCCACCTCCACACCCAACGATCTCGCCTGGCGGCTCCCACCGTACCTGTGGTGGAAGCGGCAGCGGCGGTGGCCGCTCTCCCCTCTCCTCACACAGACAATATGGCGGCGGCGGAGGAGGAGACACACGGCTCGGCCGCCAGCCGCAGGGACCAGAGCGAGGCTGCGGCCGCCGCTGCCGGAAGCGGAAACCCCCTTCCTACCAGGAGGCGGGGCGGGACCTCTTCCGACCCCACCCCCAGCGGAATCTGGCTGAGTGCGGCCATGCTGGGACGTGCTATTGTATCTTGCAGTTGCGGTTCCGAAGTGGGGGACAAAATGGAAGATATTCTCAATGTAAAGCATAATAAAGAGATTTGCAGTAATTAAGCGCATTTTATTTCAGTACTTGTGAAGAAATGACGAGGCAAAGAAGAAGAACCTCCCGTAGGTGTACAATTGGTTTGTCCCAAGCTAAGATGGCGGTCCCTATGTTTCCTGCACTTCCCCCAGCTGACGAGTCGACAAGCCGGCAGGCCTTTCTTGAAGCATGCGCGACCCGCAGGCTGTACAGCGAAGCATTTTGGGAGTTGGAGTCTCTTGCTCGGACCCCTCGACTAGGGTTAGGGTTCTAGCAGCACATTTGCTCTGCTCAAACTTTGAGTTCGTGACAAACGAACGAAAACAGTTGAACCCTCGGAGTGGTGCGACGCTGGAGTCGAGGGAGTGATGATCCAAGCCCTATAGAGACTTGAGACCCAATTCCTGCCTCCTACAGGAGTCCTATTTAGAACTGCCCATTAAAATAAAGGCTTTTCTTCCCTCTGGTTTGCGCTTTCTCCCCCTCCCCCGGACCAGATGACCTCCCCAAAGCAGCCACGGGGCACTTTATATCTTGCAAACCTGATCATGGTGTCCTCATGGATAAAAATCTTACAAGGCCCTCCTTTGTGCACCGAAGATAGCCTAAATTCTTCTCTTCACATCCAAATTCCTAGATAAATTGGACAGCCCACTCACTCCCCTTTCTAACCTCCTATTGTGCCCTTCCCCTGTCATATTTCTGATGCTTCTACCCACTAAAACTGCCAGCTATTCCCGGAGCTTATCTGTGTTGCCTCCCTCCCTTTGTCGCTGGCGGTTACTTCTGTTACTGTTATCCCCTGAACTAGCTAACTTCCGTATGTCCATTGGATTAATTCAGGGATCCTTTCGTCTGGGGTTCTTCCCTGCCTTGAGCTTCCCCAAACGTTTGCACCATCATTCAGAAGCCTGACTGGTCCCTAATCTGCCTCCTCCATCAGACTGTGAGCCCCCAGTGGACAGGGCTGGGTATGATGATCACTGTCCTCTCTGCAGGCCCTGCAAAAAACTGGTGTGTTACTGAGAGGAATTCAAGTATTAGCCTCACCTCCAGTGGGGCAGAGGTGTGAGGGCTGGAACAAGGGTGAGGAGGCTGGGTTATTTTGGTACCAGCTATTATCCCCTGCGCTGCCTCAGAATAGCTGCCTGGCCCAGGAATGGGCCCTCCCACCCTCTCCAGCCCTCCTTTCACAGTTTGTCAGCTCACTGGCACCTCTGCTCCCAGAGGAGAGACAATCACCTCCCCTATATGGGGATGGGCGCAACTGCAGACATGCAGCAATGACCACCAGGAGGTGACTGTGACCTTTTCTGGGCTTATCTGCCAGACAGGTCTGCAGCATTTGACCCCAGGGGCTGAGAATCTACAGTAATGGCTTTCTGGGTGCTGGAAGGTGGGTCGATCCTCTTCTCTAGGCCTGTTTCTCCACCTGTGGACTGAGAAGGTTTGACAAAACGATCCCAAAGTTTTCATGAAGACGTTTTTAAGGAAATGACTGGCCTTCCACTTGGCTCATGGATCTTGTCTGTTTGTCTGTTTGTCTGTCAAGCCAGCTGTCATGGATCCTTTGTTCATATTTATTCAGTTCACAGCTATTAGTTACTTGCTATGAGCCAGACACAGTGCTAAGTGCTGGGGTTGGGGTATGAGCGAGACAGACACCAATTCCGTGTGGAGCTCACTTTCTGAAGTGAGAAACAAATAATACGTGGGTAAGCAAAGAAATAAACAACATAGTTTCCGGTAGCAATGAGTGCCATGAAGGAAAAAGATAAGTAGCTATGGAAAAGACTAAATGGGGGAGCACTTTAGCTTGAGTGGTTTGGAAGTTCCCTCTGAGAAGGGAGCAGTGAGTACAAAGGTCCCGAGACAGGGAAGCATTGGGTAAGTTTGAAGAAGGAGACCAGGGTGGCTGAACCACTGTGAGTGAGGGAGAGAGAGTAAGGAATCCGATGGGAGAAGTGGGCAGGGAACTCAGGCCATGGTAAGGAGTCTGGGATTTCATGTGAGGAGAGTGGGGATATTGCCCAAGGCTTAGCCCTCCCACCTTCCTGTGGTCTCAGCCCCTCCTACAGTGTCAGTTCTTCCTTCTTCCACCCAGTTCTAGTTTCCATCCATGACCTCATTCAGAGAGTTCACACAGGCACACACATATAATCCTTCCCATTAAAGAGGACAGAAATGAGCCCCAACCCCTGCCATCTCCCTGGCTGCCTGGTATAGATCTCTTGTCCCAAGAAGCTCCCATTCTCCAATGTTTCAACCAGTTATGGAGGGTCCAAAAGACCAGCTCAGTTTCCTTTATTACTTATTCTTCCTGACACCCCACATGACAACTCTCAGTTGAGACTTCCTTCAAACAACAGTAGCAGTGATCCCATTTAAGAGCTAAAGTACTTGCCCTGGGCCTCACAGTGAATGTTCACCATCTCATTTAACGCTGACATCAGCCTGATGAGGTAGGAACTAAAAGTAGCCTACTGCACAGATGAGGAAACCGAGACTAAGAGAGATTATGAGACATGACCCAGGGGACCCAGTGACAGACCTTGCATTCCAACCTAGGTCATCCTCTCTGCACCAAACCTAAATATATCAGCTTTCTACTGCTGCTTAACAAAGCACCCCAAGTACAGAGGGGCTTAAACCAATAATTATTTATTTGCTTCTGCTGGTGTAGATTGGTGGTTTGGACATGTCTCAGCTAGGACAGTTTTCCTCTGCTGTGCACGATCTTACTCCCACATCTGTGGTCAGTGAGCACGATGGCAAGCTGACTGGCTTCATTTACGTGTCTGCCAGCTGCCCGGGTCTGTTGGCTTGAGTGCCTGGGTTCTCCCTCACATGGCTTCTTCAGCAGCTAGCTCAGGCTTCCTCACATGATGGCCTCCAAAAGGCAAGGAACAAAAGCAGCAAGGCCTCTCAAGGCCTAGGCTCAAAAGGGCTGGAACATCCCTCTCACTGCATTTTATTGAGCAAAGCCTGTCCCATGGCCAGCTCAGGTTCAAGGAGGTTAGAAAGAGCGTTCATCTCTTGAAGAGAAAAACACCAAAGTCATCCTGCGAAGAGTCGTGTGTACCAGGATGGCCAGAATTGTTGTGGCTGACTTTGCGAACACACCACATGAAGTGATCATACGTCCGGACCTGGTTAGATAAGTTATCATGTAGCTAAATGTGGAGCTGTGAACCACCAGAGCTAATATTTTGGGAGCACTTAGTATTCGTCAGACTCTATGCAAGAGGCCTTATGTGTATGAGCTCTTTTAATCCTCATGACAGCCCTGGGTGGCAATGACATTTTTATCCCCATTCAGGGATGAAGCCCACCCAAGATCCAGAGAGGTTAAGCAACCTGCACAGGGTCACACAGCTAGTCAGTGGCAAAGCTGTTAAAAAGAATGACAATATACTATCCTGTCGTGGAAAGCTGGCTCTGTCACACTGTTATGTGATGAAAAGCAAGAGATGAAACAAAAGTTTGATCAGAACACATTTAAAAAACACATTTAAAAGTGGGTAAGATGTATATGAGTTAGAGAGTTTTAGACAAAGTTCAGGAAGGATTTACCACAGACTATTAATGGAGCTTATCTCAGAAGAGAGGAAGAGGAGGCAACTTGACTTTAAACACTTCCGTCTGCATTGCACAAATTTTTTATGTTTGAATTTTTTTTTTTTGGTAACAAACATGAATCCTTATTTCAACCCTCCATAAAGGAAAAAGATTTTTTTAAATGTCCTTTCGTTTGACTCTCACCTCTGTCTTCTTCTATTTGGTTTTTACGTTTACTGTTTCTCCCCCCTTTCCTTGACACTGCTCTGGCCCCTCCCTTATCAGTTCTGGCCTGAAGTTCTGTAACTACCTCCAGCAGCCCCTCCCCTCTCCCTCTCCCACGCATCCTGCACACACACACACACACACACACACACACACACACACTGCCACTGGAGGAAAGTTTAGTAACCACTATGTTCCTCTCTTGTCAAGAGTTTTCAGTGGCATTTCATTGCCTTCATGGAAAGTCCAAATCCCTTGGCCTGGTGTCCATGACATTTGTAAATTTGATTCTAACTTGATTGGATTCCAGCTCTGTCATCTACTAGTAGCATAACCTTGGACCACTTATTTGATCTTTCTGAGCCCTAGTTTACTCGTCTGCTTAAGAAAAAAAGAAAGAGGGGTGCCTGGGTGGCTCAGTCAATTAAGCGTCTGACCAGCTTGGGTCACGATCTTAGGGTCCCGGGATCAAGCCCTCCTTTGCTTCTCCCTCTCCCTCTCCCTCCCCCGCCAACCACCTGCTGTGCACTTTCTCTCTCTCTCTCAAACAGATAGATAAAATCTTAGAGAAGGGAAGAAAGAAAGAGAGAAAGGAAGAAAGAAAAAGAAAGAAGAGAAAGAAAAGAAAGATGAAAAGAAAGGAAGAACGAAAATAAGAAGGAAGGAAGGAAGGAAAGAGGGCAGGAAGGAAAGAAACAAGAGAGGATGTAGCATGAAATATCTTGTGGCAGATTAGGTTACTACTCAGTGACTGTCCTGTTCTTCCCCAGCCAGGGCTGATTATATACTCCCTACTCCACTGATCTTAAGCTTGGCCTGGGGGATGTGCTTTGGTGTGAAATGTAGATGAAAGTGACAATGTGTAAATTCTATCCTAAGCCTAAAGAGGTCTCCTGCTTCAGTATCCCCCTGGGAGTTTCCTTCTCCACCATAAAGATGGGACTGTCATCCGTGCATTGCATCTTTTGAAACAGACTTCAAGTCGAAGTTTCTGTAGGAAGGTCCGGGTGAAGAAAGTTTTGTGTTTTGGTTTTGAGTTTGTATTAAACTTTAGAATGTATGTTTTCATGACTTCTATCCCTTTTGTGTGACAGAAGGCTAAACAGCTAGGAGGAGAATGTTCTATGTCTGTTTAGGGAACCTAGAGCCTCCCTCCAAAGCCCCAGCATCAAACAGGTTGGTGTCAAAGAGTGGAAGAAACACACAGCAAACATAACGTGGAGCCAAGCCCCGCAGAGCACAGCCGAGATCAGCCAAACCCCAAAAAACTGCAGATGAGAGAGGGAGAAATCAATATTTGCTGCTCTAAACCACAGACTTTGGGAGTGGTTTTTTGTGCAACATTATTATAGTAATGGCTAACTGGTAGACCCAGTTCATAGGGCTCTTGTCAGGATGAAATGACTGAATACAGTAAAACGCTTAAAAATATGCTGGCACCCAGTAAGGGTGCAATCAGTGTGAGTCTTTATGACGGGGGTGTAACTGTGAACAAAATGAGGTCCCCGCTTTTACAACCTCACCATCCATGGAGAGACGGATGGCACGTCAGATGGCCATGAGCTCTGTGGAGAAAATAAGACAGGGCAGGGAGAGAGGAGTGCTGTGGTACAGCTTCGTATAAGTGGTCCATGGAAGGCTCACCGGGAAGGTGGTCCTTGAGCAAACAGCTGGAAGAGGTGAGGCAAGAAGGCTCGAGGGTATGTGGGAGAAGATTGTTCTAGGCAGAGGCAACCGTATGGGCAAAGGCTGTGGAGGGGGCTTGGGTCTGGTGGGCAAAGGGACGGCCAGTGGATACGGTGGCTGAACTGAGCAAGTAAAGGGAAGATGACGTCGGGGAGATCCCGCCCCGGGGGCTGGACCATGCACAATGTTGTGCATCATGGTCGGGACTCTGGCTTCTGCTCTGAGGGAGGTGGGGTGTAGCGAAGGGTTTTGACCAGAGGGAGGACAGCCCCAGCTTTGTATTTCTACAGGATCTCACAGGCAGCGGGGGTGTAGAATAAACGGAACAAGAGTGAGGGCTGAAGCAGGGAGATCAGGTAAGAGGCCAAGGCTACAATCCAGACAAAAGATGGTTATGGTTTGAATCAAAGTTGGGCTCTGGGCTTATTTTGAAAGTAAAGCCGAAAGGACACGTTGGGGATGGGGTTTTGAGATAGAAAGAAATTGAGGGGGATCCCAAGGCTTTGGGTCAGAGGAATTGAAAGAAGGAATTTGCCACTAGCTGAGATGCGGAAGGCTACGGGAGAACTTTTTCAGGTAGGAAAAGAAGGGAGGGATTAGCAGTTCCATTGGAGACTTACTCAGTTGGAGGCACCATGAGCCCTTCAAGTGGAGAAGCCTAGTTCAAAGTTACATGCATGGATCGGAGCACAGGAGAGAAGTCTAGGCTGGAGATGTAATTTTGGCAGTTGTTATGGACTGAATTGTGTCTCCTCAAAATTCATACGTTGAAGCCCTAACCCCCAATGTACTATATTCGGTGATAAAGCCTTTAGGGAGGTAATTAAGGTTTACTGAGGCTGGAAGGGTCGGGCCCTCATCCAGCAGGACTGGTGTCCTTGTAAGGAGAGAAAGAGACCTCAGAGCTCATTCTCTCTGTCTCTCTCTTTCTATTCCTCTCTCTCCCTAGCTCTCTCTCTCTTTGTCTCTGAGTGTGCACAGAGGAAAGGCCATGTGAGGACACGAGGAGAAGGCAGCCAGCCAGCAAGAGAGTTCTCACCAGAAACCAACCCTGCTGACACCTTGAGCTTCCAGAACCAGGAGAAATAAAAAATAAATTTCTTTTTTTTTTTTTAAGATTTTATTTATTTATCTGACAGACAGAGATCACAAAGTAGGCAGAGAGGCTGGCAGAGACAGAGAGGGGGAAGCAGGCTCCCTGCTGAGCAGAGAGCCTGATGTGGGGCTCAATCCTAGGACCCTGAGATCATGACCTGAGCCAAAGGCAGAGGCTAAACCCACTGAGCCACCCGGGCACCCCCAAAATATATTTCTGTTGTTAAGCCACTCAGTCTGTGGTCTCATGTTCTGGCAGCCCAAGAAGACTAATACAGGGGTCCTCATTGTAGAAATAGCTTTGAAAGCCATAAGACTGGGTGAGATCTCCAAGGAAGTGAACAGAGAGAGAAGAGGATGGAGGACTGAGCCTCGGGGCATCTGACATTAAGGGGAAGGGAAATTGAGGGAGAAGCCAGGGACAGACATCCTGAAAGCCAAGTCAGGAAAACATTCAAGGCGGGGAGAATTGTTGGTCTGTCTCAAATCCTGTTGAGAAGTCAAGGAAGAACAGAACCCAGAGCTGATTTAAGAAAGTAGAGGGCATTGTGACTCAGACAGGAAAGAGTTTATGTAGAGTGGTGGGAGCCCAATGGAGTGGGATTTAGAGGGAGAAGAAGAAAATTTAAATGCATACGTCCAGGAAGACAGAAAGATAGGAAGAAAGGAAGGGAGGGAGGGAAAGCTCTTAAAAAAGAAAACAAAGATTTTATTTTTTTAACAGATTTTTTAAATTTATTTGACAGAGAGAGAGAGAGATCACAAGTAGGCAGAGAGGCAGGCAGAGAGGGGGGCGGGTGGGAAGCAGGCTCCCTGATGAGCAGAGAGCCTGATGTGGGGCCGGATCCCAGGACCCTGAGATCATGACCCAAGCCGAAGGCAGCGGCTTAACCCACTGAGTCACTCAGGCACCTGACAAAGATTTTATTTTTAAGTAATCTCTACACCCAACGTGGGGCTCAAACTCACAACCCCCAGAGCAAGAGTTGCATGCTTCACTGACTGAGCCATCCAGGGGCCATCATCTAAGTTAGGGGAGCCCAGAGCCCATGGTGCCTTCCATGCTACATTCTCCAGCCGCATTCCACTGCAGGGAAACAACCACAGAGGGAAAGAGCATTGGCATCCATCTGGGGGATATTTAACCAGAGAGGGGCAGAGGCACCTCGGGGGGGTGCAGTGCATGGGAATAAGGATGCCCATGGTCTTTAACTGGCGAGAAGGGAAGTGAGGACATGAAGGAAAATGTGGTAGGCTCCATGGATCGGAGGTCCCACTGGGACGGAAGGATTTCAGGGGTTGGGCTACCAGAGGGATGAGCTGGAAGGATAGGAGGCGATCGTCATCCAGCTGGCTGCCTGAAATTGAAATACTGGAACGAATGCAGGTAACAAACGTAACAGGCCAATTGCCCTGGACCACCATGGACCACCATGGTGGAGAGGCCACGTGTTGGTGCCCCCGGCCAACGGGAAGCCACTGGAGCTTCAAATAACCACAGGCCTGGCCAGCATTTGCCTGCAACGAAGCAGGAAGTGTTCAGCTGTTCCTTTCCCAAACTCCTGCCTCACGACAGCAAGGGAAAAAATAGTTGCGTGAAGCTGCTAAATTCTGGAGTGATTCGTGCTGCAGCAGTAGCAACCGGACCGCTGGTTCCGCTGGAGTCCCAACAGCGTGTTGAGTCCTAATGCCCCACGGTTTGGGTTTTCTGTGATGAAGTCACTTGTCCACCTCTCCCACTTGGTAGTTGGGGACATGAAGATTCGGAGAGGTTTAGTGACTGCCTAACCTTGCACAACTAAGCAGTGTGGCTCAGAGCTTTGTTCTGTACTAGCCTAGCATACGGATGCTGTCCCCCGTGCATAGCCCGGTGTCTGGCACGTGTAGGCTCATGCTGAATAGTGAACTGAATTGTGCCTGGGATCCCCTCTGCCTTCCACTTTTCCCCCTCGGGCTTGGATGTCTTGGATGTCTTCATTCACTTGGTGGAGGAGACGAGCCATTCCCTCTCCTACGAGTGGCCATTCCTGCCTGCAATCTGCCATTCACCAGGTTTCCCGAGCACCTCTTCTGGGACAAAGACTTCTGGGTTCTCAGCACTGCAGGAAACAAGTCAGTGTCCCTGGTCGGGTGGAGCTCAATCAAGTGGAGAGAAGATAATCAGACAAATCTGTTACAGAAAGCTGGGAGTCCTGCCAGGGGAGATGAGAGGACGAGGCCAGAGGGTGGCATGGGAAGGAAAACTGTCATGTTGGAGGGAAGGAGAAAGGGAGGAAGGGTTTGCTCGGTGAAGGCAAGGACAGGGCTGCATATGGGTTGATCAAGGAGGAGGAAGAATATGGGCACAGGTCCCAAGATAGGAACACGGCTAGTGTGTTAAAGGCACATGGAGGAGGCCAGTATGCCCCTGAATGTACATGAGGCAGGTGGGAAAGTGGAGGGAGCATTCTGGGAAACGAGATGAGTGAAGTAGGCGAGGTCCCTGGCACTGTGTAGAAGCATTTGGCTTAGGAACAATAGGGAGCCATGGAAGGTTTAAGCAATAGAGTAACTTCATATGATTTTACATTTATAAAAGATCTCCTTGGCTGCTGGGCGGGGAGTGAGGAGGAGGGAGGCAGAAGGTGATCATGGCCTAGACTTATATGGCAGCAGTAGGAGAGATGCAGAAGAATGGATTGATCTGGGATCTGTTTCAGAGCTTAAGTCCAGCACAGGGAAACTGGGGCAGTGCTTTTGAGGACAGCATTTCCCAGTCCTCCTGGCCCATTGGGGGCTTTCAGCTATTTCTGCCCTATGGGAGTCACGTGGGGATGGATGGAATGAGGAATGGCAAGTGACCCCTGATCTTTGCCTACTGACCTGTGAATCTCAAATTGGGCTTTGAAGGAGTCTTGGGGAACTACCGGGCAAAGGAGTGTATCCTTACCTTCAAGGACCATTTCATACTCCTCCCTCCATTTCGCATAGGGTATGTCACTTCCCTTCTATGAGCCATAGTTTCCACACTGGTAACACGGAAAGGGACGGTACCTCCCACACTTTGGTGACCCATTTTACAGATGAGACCACCAAGCTTCAGAGATGGGGAATGTCTGTCCCAGGTTCACACGTGACACAGCCCAGATTGGAATCCAGGACAGAACCTGTGCCCTTGACCACTCTTCTCCCCTTTGTAGCTCTCCACCCCTTCCTGGGGCCTTCAGGCCTGCTGATGCTCAGCTCACCCAACATGGTCTTTCCAGAAGGCCCAGAAAATCCAGGGCTGGATGCTGGATAATGGGGAGCATAGGTTTGGATTCAATTTCCAGCTCTATCCAAGGGACTTTTTCTGTCCGAACCTCAGTCTCTCCCTCCGTAAAGTGGGAGAACATTGGGTAACACCTGGCGGAGGGACTGTGTGGAGGTGCTGATTCTCAGGTAAGTTGGTAAGTTGCTTAGCCAGCATGGTGACTTTTGAGGGGCTGAGGCTCCTGCCCCTGCGACCGTCCTACAGAGGAACCCTGGGCTGACCCCTGTGGGAGCCAGTGGTCCTCTTAACAGTTGCAAGGCTTCTTTTCTTTTCTCAGATGACATTCATGAATGACATAACCTACTGACATATAACTTTAAACAAAGAAGACCCTAATTGTAATATAAAAGAAAACAAAATGAAAATAATTTAGAGTAAATTAATATGTAAATATTCAGGCACAATATATTAAAAAAAACCCACATGGCTGAAGGTGGAATCACCTTGAATCTGGGACTGAAGCAGGAGCTCTGGCAACTCAAACACAGCGACTGCATGATGGTCCTGAATGTTTAGCAGTTTGAGGTGAAGTTCAGAATCAAACACAACCTGGCCTGTTCCCAACTTAGGCAGAGGTCGCTTTCCTGGCAGATTCACTGTGTACTAAAACCAAGCATGCTATTTGCAATGACGTGGATGGAACTAGAGGCTATTATGCTAAGGGAAATAAGTCAATCAGAGAACGACAAGTATCATATGATCTCACTGATCTGAGGAATTTGAGAAACAAGACAGAGGATCACAGGGGAAGGGGGGAGGGAATGAAACAAGACGAAACCAGAGAGAGAAACAAGCCATAAGAGACTCTTAATCTCAGGAAACAAACTGAGGGTTGCTGGAAGGGAGGGGGTGGTGGGAGGAATGGGGTAGCTAGGTGATGGACACTGGGGAGGGTGTGTGCTATGGTGAGTGCTGTGAATTGCATAAGACTAATGAATCACAGACATGTACTCCTGAAACAAATAATACATTATATGTTAATAAAAAAAAAAAAAAAAACAAAAAAAAAAAAAAACCCAAACCAAGCAAATTCACACTGTGCCGGGGTGTCTGTGTGGCTCAGTTGGTCAAGCATCTGACTCTTGGTTTTGGTCATGATGGGGTCATGATCTCAGGGTGTTGAGATTGAGCCCCGTGTTGGGCTCCATGCTCAGCGAGTTGTCTGCTGGGGATTCTGTCCATCTCCCTCTGCCCATTTTCCCCCCTCCATCCCCCATTCACACTCACTCTCTCTCTCTCTCTCTCTCTCTCTCTAAAAAATAAATAAATAAAATCTTAAAAAAAAGAATGCATCAATATTGGTTCAGTTGTAATGAATGCATTGCACTAATGCAAAGTGTTAATCACGGGAGAAACTGTGGGTGTTAAGCAAAGGAAGTATAAGGCTATTCTGAAATTTCTGTACAATTTTTCTGCAAACCTAAAACTGCTCTAAAAAAACTAAGTCCATGAAAAATTAGTAAAAACATAACAAACCCCCTACACATCGTGTTTGCATACGAAATAGAATTTGGTCACGGGTTCCGATAATTAAAAACAGGATTTTCACCTGTGCTAATTACCAAAGAGAGATCTGAACACCTCAAAGGACTTTAGGACCCATTGCAGATGTCTGCGTCCATGCTCCACTCCTGCTGTATACCCAGGTACACCCTATTTGCTGGGAACTGCCCCACGCTCCTGGAGGTGCTTAGGATTTCAGCACAGGATTCTTGCCCTCTGTTTATTTACCTTGACAAACATCCTTCAGACCTCACAACCTGCTTGCTGATCTTGTGTGATGGAGACATGGCAGCCTGGTCGAAAAGTCTTCTCAGCCTCAGGAACCCCAAGCTGCCACGGTTCACACTTCAGCTTCCAAAACTCCTACTTCAAATCTAGATCCGAGCGACTTCTTCATTGTATGAACTTGAGGGAGTCCCATTGCATTGCTGAGCCACAGTTTCCCCATTGGTGGGAAAGAAGGTGATAATACCTGCCTTATAGAGTATATTCATTCAGTATATATCTATTGAACACCCACTGTATGTGCTGGGGCTACAGCAGCGAACAGAACAAACTATCATTCTTGCCTCATTGGAATTCCCAGTCTCATAAGAAAGATAGACAAAAGTCAAATAAATATGTGAACTAATGTCAGGGATGAAGAAAAAGAAGACAGGGTCATCGTCAGGGAGTAGGGCTGGAGCTCCCGAGTGTAGTCATGGAAAACTTCCCAGAGGAGGTGGCATTTGAACAGAGATCTGAGTGACGTGAAGAAGCTAGCCATGCAAATCTGGGGGGAAGAGCATTACAAGCAGAGGGAACAGTAAATGCCAAAGTTCTGAGAAACAGCAAGGAAGCCAGTGTGGCTGGCAGGGAGAGTGAGAAGGAAAGGAGAGAGAGAGAGAAAGAGCAGACTATAAGAAATCTGGTTTTATCCCAAGCATAGCAGGAAGAAAACCTGAAGTTAATCACTGGGGAAGCCCTCCTATGTTGTGTGTCCTTGCGTGTGAGAAAAGCGGACAGGCGCACTGCACTCTAAAGCCACGCTCCTGTCCAAGACCCTAAAGTGTGTCCTGCTGGCATCAAAAGGGGCTTGCTGTGGAAGGGGTGTACAGGCTGTAGTTCCCAAGAAATACCACCAGGTGGCAACTCTGGGTCACTTTTCTAACTTGCGGGTTATTGACTGCAGAGCCCTGGTTCCCAACGTGGGCACCCTCAGCCTCACCTGGAGGGCTTGAAAAAACACAGATCGCTGAGCCCCACCCTCAGAGTGTCTGATCTGCAGGTCTGGGATGGGGCCCAAGCGTCTGCATTTCTGACAAGTTCCAGATGATGCTGATGCTGCTGGTTCCTGGACCACACTGTGAAAACCCCTGGCTGGAGCCCTGAGGCATTGAAAGCGGGACCTTCCTTTCAGAGGTGGGGATAATGGAGGTGTCTGACCAAAACATTCCATATCTTCCTATTATATTTATATTAATGTATAAATTAATTTATATGTTATATTATATTATATTTATATTATATATGAAATCTGGGTCTCCTGCCAGATCTCCCTCTACCCCCACCACCCTCACCACGATTCAGGTCCTGCTGACTTTGCGCACATCATCTCCTGCTACTCTCTGAACAATGGCCACGCTGTTTCTCTCTGTTCCCTAAAGACTGTTCCCGCACCAGGGCCTTTGCACACACTGTACCTAGGATGCCTTTCCCACAACTTTTCCATTGGCTGGTATGCTCTCATTCCTCATGTCTGAGCTTGAATGTCCCCTCTCTTTAGGGAGGCTTTCCTCTCCTGGCGAGGAAGCTGGTGATTTGTAATGAGTTAACCTCTACCTTGGTTAATTTTCTGTCTTCTGTCTAGGTCCTAGGCCTTCGAAGGCAGGGACTGGTCTGTCTTATTTTCTGCTTCATCCCAAGTGTCCAGGACAGTGTGTGGCAGCGAGTAGGCCCCCAGGAAACCACTGTTGTGTAAATGAAACTAGAAAGACTTGTCCAGGCTGTCCCAGAGGGTCAGCCTGTGAGTGGGGGCTCTGTCTAAAGGACACTTCTGGATTGTGTGTGTCCAGCAGGGCTACACCCCAGTGCCAGCCTTGCTGATCAGAGTGTTCTAGAAGGACATAAAGATAAATAAGAAATAATTTGCATCTATGCTACACAAATGAGCCAAGAGGCATTCAGCACTCTAAAATTTATCAGTTCCTCTTACTTCCATTATCTCACTGCATTCTCGTGTTTAAAAAAAAAAAAAAGTGTGCCAAACTTGGAAATAATTCCAGAGAAGGGTCACCTGTCCTTTTAGCAACATGCTGGAATATTGTCCAACAGCCCTGCCTAATGGGTAGCTAACTCTCTGGGGGAAGAGAGATCTTTGTTTCACCTGTCATACACTAATTTTTAGGGTCCACACTTGGGGAAGTTGTATGTTCCCCTTGTAGATGTAGGATGTAGATAATTTTTCTCCGGTAGAAAAGACCATGCTGAAGGTTATAGTTGTTTTGTCATGTAAGACATTAGTCAGTTTCACAATCTTTTCTGTTTTCTAAGATTTGTTTCTTTATTTGAGAGAGAGAGAGAGAGAATAGAAGCAGGAGGGGCAGAAAAAGAGGGAGAGAATCTCAAGCAGAGTCTCTGCTGACCGTGGAGCCTGATTCGGGTCTCGATCTCATGACTCTGAGACCAGGACCATGAGATCATAACCTGAGCTGGACACTTAGCCAACTGTGGCAGTCAAGTGCCACAACCAGTCTCATGATCTTACCTCTGTGTTGTCTCCCATTGGCTATCGACATTCCAGCCTCTGTTAAATGTTTTGAATCAGCTTCACGGTTCTGCTGATGAATTTATACTAGTAAATTACATATGATTTGGGCATAGGCCCACTTTTTTATTCGGATGCGAGCCATGGCTTTAACTTCTAAAAAATTAAGGTTTGGGGACCAGCACCATCTTTGTGAGACGGGCTGATTACCCCTGCTTTCCAGATGAGTTAAGTGAGGGTCAGAGAGATGCACAGTAATTGTCTCCATGAGCAAAAAGGGCAAAGTTGGCCCTTGGGCCTGGGTTGGCCTGACCTCAGAGCCCCTAGTCCCTCAGTGATGCCTCACCTGTGTGCCCACTGTTGTTCTGGGCATTTTATAAACCGATGCAACATAATTCTCCCAGCTCAACAAATCTCATGAAGTGTACTCTTTTCATTTGAGAGAGCAGGAGACTGAGGAGTAGGGCTGGGAATGAAGTCACCCAACGTCAGAGCTCTTTGAAAGCACTCTGAAGTCAGACAGACCTGAGTCTCATCTCTGGCTTGCATTCCCCCTAGCTATGTGACCTTGTGTGAGTTGCTCACTTAATTGCTCTGAGTCTCACTTGAAGATGGGAATAAGAGCCCAACCCGTGTGGTAGCAGTTGATAATATTTATGACTAATCTAGGCCTAGGGCTCCCCTCCCCCTCCTGAGGCTCTCTTGTTCTGGAATAAAGAGGGAAAGGGAGGTTGATCTGGCATTGGCCGTTCCCAGCCTGGATGGAATCAGAAGGACCCTGGAAGGGTAGGCAAATGCCTGGGGAGAACAAGGGAGAGGAGATGCTGAGCAGGAGTTGCTGGGATGCTCAGATGGGCACAGGTATGGTGGGCTGGACAGGGACCCCGGTCTGTCAGCCAGGGACAGCAACTGGAGCCCGGGCTTCAGCGGGGTCAGGCACCTGAAGCTCTCTGGTTTCCAGCTTTTGAATCTTTAAACTGGAATAATAATGAAACTTCCCTGTGTTGCATTATGGCGAGGTGCCCTGGGGGATAGTGGCTTAGCTGGAGGGGTGTTGTTCTAGAATGTTCTCTGAGACCTTACCCTTCTCTCAAAGGAGATGGACTTTGATGATGGCCTTTCTCAAACCTGAGGATGCTATCAAGGCTGTAACGATAAAGATAATGATGGTAGAGAACCCCTGGGATAGATTACGGGTCACTGAGAGGTTCTCCCTCAGAGTTCTGGGTTCGTTGGGTCAGAAACCCGGCACAAATACACAGCCAAGGGTGCTTTAGGGCTTTGTAATTTACAAAGCTGCTCCACATCATTGCATTGCATCCTCAAGTTAAGACCAATTCTGACACACAGAGGGGTTAGTGACTTGCCTAAGGCTCTACAGCCAGCAAGCAGCACAGTGGAGACTGGAGCACAGGGAGCCTAGCTTCCTAGCTGGCCTCTGAGTGGAGAGATGGGTCACATGGCGGCAAGGCAGGGGCTGAGAGGCCTGTCGAGGCACCCAGCACTTCTGCCTGATCCCTGTTCCCGGACCTGTGCCCTGGAGGTGCCTGGAGGGGAAGGAAGGGCAGGAGTAGGGTGCTGAGCCTGAAGGGGAGGCTTTCAGGCCCAGGCCAGGAGGGCGGGGAAGGAGAAGACGGAGGGAGTTCCTTCTACCCCTCCCCCCCAGCAGCTGAGGGGGAATATGAAGGCCAGAGGAGGCTCAGGCCAGAGGAAGAGGAGAGGAAGAGTCTGGAACAGCTGCAGGGGGAGGAAGCAAAATCTGGAGTCCCAGGGGAGAGAGCTAGGGATGGGGTGGGAGCAGGCCAGGCCCTTGTCCCAGGCCCTCCTGCCACTGCAGACTCCTCAGGTAGCATGATCCTGAACCGGGGAGAGGTCTCCCTTCAACAGATGCCTCCATCATTCCTGTGCCAGGTGGTACTGGGGCCACTGGGGAGCCCAGGATTCCTGCCCTTCATGACTCACACAGGCTGGGCCCAGCTAAATGACCCCATGAACATAGTCCTTGGCATGTAGTCATTCATTCATTTATTCATTCAAAAAGACTTATGGTGGGCTTACTGTGTGCTAGATTGGGCTCTCAGCAGGAAACAAGTCCCTCTGAAGAGAAAGAAAGGCTCCTATCTCATGGAGGGATGGACAAAACACAGAAAACAAGTCAGTGTACAATATCACATCAGACTGTGCAGTCAGTGAGGATATGATGAGCGGTTGGAGCCGAACAGTTTTATGAGAATGGTCAGGGAGGGCCTCTCTGAGGAGGTGACATTTGGGCAAAGACCTGAAGGAGGTGGAGCAGCATCTATGTGAATCTGGGGTGAAGAATGTTGTAGGCAAAAAGAACAGCCAGTGCAAAGGCCCTGGGGCAGGAGCATGCCTGGCATAGGGGGAAGAGTAAAAGGCAAGGAAGCCAGTGTGGGTGGAGACTGGTGAGTGAAAGGAGTGATAGAAGATGAGAGCAGGCAGGAGGTGTTAGAGACAGGGCAGACAGGGCCTCAGCTCTTTCTCCCATGACATGGGGCAATGTTGGAGAGTTTTGAGCAGAGGAGTACCTGATGTGTCTTGGGTAATAGGATTCCCCACCACTGTGGCTGCCGCTGGGGAGAAGATGAGGAGGTGGGGGTCGGCAAGGGCTGGAGCAGAGTCCCAGGAGGAGGCTGATGCTGCTGGCTGGTGATGGAGGATGGCAGCTTCGCCAACAACCAGGAGCACTAAATAGCAACAGAAATCAAAATGTATTGCCTCCTTACGATGGGTCAGGCACTCTGCTAAGTGCTTGACATTTACTGCTTTTTAAATCCTCACTCTACCTTTTAGGAAGATAGCTTTTTCCTTAATGCATGTGTCCATTTATATCTACATAGATGATCTCCTTGCCCCCCCTTTTTCTTTTTTATTGAGGTGAAATTCACATAACATGACATTAACCGTTTAAAGTGTACCTTTCCGTGGCATTTAGCACGTTCACATTGTTGCACAACCGCCACTCCTTCTCTGGTTCCAAAACATTTTAATCAGTGAAAGAAAACCCTGTATCCATGAAGGGTAACCAGTATTTTTTTTTAGTAGGCTTCACATCCAATGTGGGGCTTGAACTCATGACCCCAAGATCAAGAGTCCTGTGTTCTGACGCCCCAGGTGCCCCATGGGGTGAGCAGTATTTTTAATCCTTACTTTGCAGATAAGCAGGCGGAGACACAGGCTGGTAGGGGCACCTGCCCCAGGTCACACAGCCAGGAAATGGAACCAGCCAAGCTGGCTGCAGGTGTTGGGAGGAATGCCTCCGGAGACTCCGTCCAAGGACTCAAACCTCCTCGGGCTCCTCAGGATAACAGCACCAAACTGCCTTCTAAGGAGGGTGTGCCTGTGCCCCTGCTGGTCTTTTGTTTTGAGGAAGGGGTGGGGAACCTTGGAGGCCAGGAAAGAGGGGACCCCTGGGAAGGCTGTCCAGGGGCTCCAGCACCCTCTCTCGTGGGGTAGACTCCCACTTGCCAGCGATGCTCTCTTGAGCAAGATCCGCCCTCCTCGCCATACTCTGTTCTGTGAAGTGGGGAAAAGAGCACCCCCGTCACTGTCACTGTGTGTTTAGGGGAAGGTGAGTTTCCCCCTTTGGAGAGCTCAGCGCTGCCCACAGTAGGTGCTCAGCACACAGCAGCCTGCGTTCACTTCGCAGCGCCGTCTGCTCCCGGAAACCAGTGAGGCAGGTGCCTACGGGCAACCTCAGGGCTGGGTCTTTGAACCCTCTGGGAAGAGGCACCTTCTAGGACTAGGAAAAAATGCAGTCTGACTCATAAGCAATCATAAATTCTCGGGGTTGGCAGGATGGTGCCAATTTTGTAGAAGAAGTGTATCAGGATGTAATTAACATAAAATCAGAGGTGCCCAAGGTTATCCATTTTAAGTGTATCTTTCCATGAGTTTTGACAAATGTATATATACACTGGGTAACCACCACCTAATCAAGATCAGAACATTTCTGTCACCTCCAAAAAGCTCTCTTGGGTCCCTCACCCATCAATCCCACCTCCTGGCCCTCGGCCACCACTAATTGGGTTTTTGTCACTCTGTCTGTTTTGGCTCTTCTAGAATTTCTTGTAAGTGGAATCAGACAGCATGTACTCTTTGTGCCTGGCTTCTTTCCCTCCTCTTGATGTCTCTGGGGTTCCTCTATATTGTTGCACTGTTCACAGTCTCTTTCTTTTCATTGCCGAGTTGCTTCCTACCAAGCAGTGCTCGAACATCTCCAGTGGGTCGCTTTTCATTCTGTGCAGAGCCTGCCCTCAAGCAGGTCCAGAAACCCTGTGCTTTCCCCTCCAGATTCACCCCATGTGAAGGAGAGACTATCTCCGCAATCCCACCATCATCTTCATCTTTCTGCTGGACTGCTATGGCATGCAGACGCCAGTTTCGGACTTGAGAGCTGGTGGCCGGGGAGGACGGGGGGAGAAGACGTGAGCTTGTAAAGACACAGCTGGGGGCCCTTGGTCTAGACAGGGGTGCTGCCCAGGCTGTTCCTCACCGTGCGGTCTTCAGCCAGAGATCTTGGGTCCTTCTCTCATTTGCTTTCTTCTCCCTCCAGTGGGATGAGTGTGTCTGCTTTGCTGGGCAATTGAGAAGTTCCCAGAAGATGACTTTGTTCATGGTGTGGGGAGGAGAAGCCTCCAGCAGGAGGCAAGGATTTTACTCCATAGGTATTTACTGAGCACTTACTACATGTCAGGACTATGCTTCTGGGAGATGTGATGGCAGTCAAGAATGTCACTGTCCTTATTGTCAGAGCTGTAATGATGGTAGGAGAATGGGGAGGCTAAGGAGGGCATCGCTGGCGGGGGACATGGTGAGGAGGCATCACTGGAGTTTGCTCGGTGGTGGCTGGCAGTGTAGAAATGGGGAGGGGGAGAAACAGTCTCCGACCCTAAGCCCTGGGAGAACATGTGAGAACCTCACACATCAAGTTCAGGTCATCTTGCCCAGAAAAGTGGGAACCCCTTTTGTAAAGAGGGAAGGAAGGAGCCCTCCCTGCTTGGCTAGGGGGGCATCACCTGCTCCTGTCACATAGCAGCTCTCGACTGGGACCCCCAGCCTTAGACTGGGACCCTCCCCACCAGCGACCCACCTCCCCAACAGGCCAGGACGCTGGCAGAGTGTCTGGGGTGCTTATGACAACATTTCTCACCTGGACCCCCAAATGAATTCCTGCTTGGCCTCAG
This sequence comes from Enhydra lutris kenyoni, assembly GCF_002288905.1. Lineage (NCBI taxonomy): Eukaryota > Metazoa > Chordata > Mammalia > Carnivora > Mustelidae > Enhydra > Enhydra lutris. The sequence goes on from NW_019154090.1 coordinate 27,249,949, forward strand.
GGGGTGGCAGGAATCTCACCTTGTTGAGTCCCTAGGAGCCAGTTCTCTGCCTCTAAGGCTGGAGATGAGGGTCTGCCCTGCTTAGGAGTTAAAAAAGACCTGTGTGTGTGTGTGTGTGTGTGTGTGTGTGTGTATGTGTGTGTGTGTGAGTGAATGCGTGCATGCACACGTTCGTGTGAGTGGATGAGTGTGCGAGTGTAAAGCATGAATGATTGCTTCTGCCCAGGGCCCAGCAGCTCGGCTAATAGTCCATTTCCCCCTGGTCTGGAGGCCTCCTCTGGGCCCCCAGCTGCCCTGATGGGCCAGGTTAGCCCCCCTCCACGGGAGCCCCCAGCCACTCCCCACTAGGCTTTCCTTGTATTGTGCACGGCCTGGTTCCTCGAGGAAATCGGGCGGCTGCTGGGTGCGGGGGCGGCCGCCAGCAGCCCCACCTCCTTCCCCCCATTGTCACTCCTGACTTTGGCCCCTAGCCCCTGCTGTGGACACTAAAAATAGTCCTGTTCACATTGAGACAGGCCGCACCCCTGAGCGGGCCTCCAGGCAGAGTGTGAGGTCGGGGTTGCCAGGATAGGGCTGTCCCCAGGGGGTAAGGTAGCCCCACCAAGTGACCTGGGTAAAAAACCACATAAGAGCTGTGTGACCTCAGGTGGCCTTCTTCCCCTCTCTGAGCCTCTGTTTCCTCATCTGTAAAATGGGGGGAAAAGACACCTACCTTCCAGGTTGCTCCTGAGAGTCAACAGTCCTAGTGTTCTATTTTTGTCCTGCCTGGGTATTGGTTCTGCCTGAGTATCTGGAGGGGGCCAGGGACAAGAGGGCATAACACATCCCATTTATCCTCACTCCTACCTGTAATGGCTCCCAAGGGCTCCCCAAACAGAGGAGCTTCTGAGCTGGAAGAGTCCACCTGAGAGTCCAGAAGCATCTACAGGCCTACCGAGTGAGACCTGGCAGGTTCTTTCTGCCGAGATCATTGAGAGCTCACGCTGTGAACCGAGTGGCTAGGCTGGGACTTGAACCCCCATCCCCAGCCTCCCAGGGCTGTGTTTTTTCCGCTTTAAGGGGCTGCCTCCATGCTGATGACTATAAGCACTTCCTGTCTGGGTTAACCCTGCCTTTCAGTCCACAAACACATGATTCATGCAGAAGGAAGATGCTGGGCTGTGGGTGTTGAGGTCTGAGCTGGGGGCTGGGCAGTTCCCCTTGAGCCTGAGTGGGTGGACAGCTGCCCTCAGATGCCCCCAGGGCCACAGAGCTGGGACTGCAAAGGAGTTTGCCGGAGTCTGCCTACCAAGCGCTCTCTCTCCCTCTTTTGTCTTTTTCTTCTTCTTCTTTTTTTTTTTTTTTTAAAGATTTTATTTATTTATTTGACAGACAGAGATCACAAGTAGGCAGACAGGCAGGCAGAGCGGAGGGGGAGAAGCAGGCTCCCTGCTGAGCAGAGAGCCCGATGCCCGGGCTTGATCCCAGGACCCTGGGATCATGACCTGAGCCGAAGGCAGCGGCTTTAACCCACTGAGCCACCCAGGCACCCCTCATCTTCTTTTTTTAACCATGAGATATTTCAAACTTTCAAAAACTGTGTTTCCACCAGAGCCACAGCCATCTTTCCAGAATCCAAACTCTTTCTGAATATACATGGATATGAAAAAAAAAAAAAAGAAAGAAAAAAAAAAAAGGACTCAAAGTGTTGAGTGACAGGTCTCCTTCAAGTGCCAGAGATGACCACTGTGACCTATGTGGGGCCGCTTCTAGGCATTTGACGGCCATCGAGCAAATGTACATGGTACATGCCCAGTCTGGTTTGTACACGGACACTGGTGTATCCTGCTTTTTGTACTGCACTTAGCGTTGCGTTTTGACAGTGTTCCAAGTCAGTATACAGAGGACTTCCCCATTTAAAAATAAAAATGGCCTCATATAAGGCAGGGGTTTTTCACTTTTTGTACCATGAACTGCTTTGGTATCTGGGGAGGCAATGGACCCATTTTCATCACCATTTAAAAAAATTTTTTTAAATTTAAATTTAAATTTAAATTTTTATTTTTTAAAGAATTTACTTATTTGGCAGAGAGAGAAGGAGAGCACAAGCAGGGGGAGTGGTCGAGGGAGAAGCAGGCTCCCCGCTGAGCAGGGAGCCTGATGATGCTGGGCTCGATCCCACGACCCTGGGATTGCAACCTGAGCCGAAGGCAAACGTTTAACTGGCTGAGCTGCCCAGTTGTCCTAATCATGTTTGTTTGTTTTTTTTTTCATGGTTTTTTTTTTTAAAGCGCATAAAATAAAATACATAGGATCACAAAGGAGCCCAGTTATCCTGAGATGCTATCACCACAGTAGTCACAATGGTCTGTGATATGGTAAGACATATGTTTCTTTATTAGCACCTTTAATCAAATATGTGGATGCCCGTGTCAGGTCATGATGAGCGTGAACCATTTGGGAGGCTGTCTGCATCCACTGCTTTAGTCAAACCGAAGTGCCTTCACCCCCTGTTGTGACAAGGTCACTGCTAACTTTGCCGTAGCTTGCGGTCCACGATCACACTTGAAGGAAGTGTTGCACTGTAGACAGAGGCTAGTGAATACAAAGTTGTAAACTCTTTTCCCATTCAACTTCACAGAGTCCCTGAGTCTTGGACCCCAAACGAAGAACTAAAAAGTGTGACTATTCCTCCCTTCATTCAACCGGTTTCTTAATGAGAAGTCACCAGAAGTCAGCATTTCTTGAAATCTTGCCATTACACAGATGGGGACACTGAGGCCCTAGCTGGAGAATGAGCTGGGGTGGCAGAGCCTAGTGTCCAGAATCTTGGCCCAGGCTCTTGCCCAGCTCCTCCCCAAACAGGCTGGTGGCAGAGAGCCCATCCACCCGCCAGGAGCAGGTTGGCAGCTGGTGTCCTGTCCCGAGAGTGACCCGGCCCCACCCTCGCCCTGCGCCCTGCTCTGGTCAGCACAGCTGTGGATGGACAGGAGGCTTGGCTCCGATTCACCCAGGCACATTCCTGGCCCAGCCACTATTTTTTTTTTTTTTTTTTTTTTGGTGACTCTTTCTCCCACACCCCTCACCCTCACCCCCCTTTTCCTCAAAAATGCTCTGTCTCTCCCCAGAGGGTCCCTTTGGGCGGCGGCTCCTGGAGGGAAATGTGGCCTGGATTTCCTGGAACATGTGGAGCTGGAGTCCCAGCACTGGGAGGAGGGGAGCGGCTGGCGGCACAGCAACACCCCTGTGGCCAGCGTAGCTGGGGTCTCCTGAGCAAGGGGGTGAGCTGGGGCCCCAGCAGTCCTGTGACTGTGCCCCCTGTGCCCTTTGAGCGGAGGTGCCTCCCACGGCAGTGATGGGCTGCTATAGTGGAGGAGTGGGGGATAATGAGACGCCCCCCAGGGAATCGGGGCCCTGTGACCCTCAAGGTTCTGTGACTTCGCTGAGCTCTGATTTCCTTGCTCCTGAGAGTGGGGTCTGTGGTCAGGACCTGCCAAGCCTGGTGGACAGTCCAATGAGGTGATGGCTGGGGGTGGGCTTTCCCATACCTGAAAGCCAAGCACCAGCCAGGAAGGTCTTTGGGGGATGCCATGAGGGTGGAGGGTTGGGGGCAGGGGACTGGAGATCTTTGGTCCTTCCTTCATTTGTTGTGTGACCAATGTTTGCTGAGCACTTGCTGTGCTGAGCGAGCACTGGGACTCAGTGGTAAACAGAAGGAACCAAGTGCCAGTTGTCCATGAAATGACCAGCCTGAGGGTCCTACAGGAGAAGCCTCTGTAGGGGCTGGGCTTTGAGGCCGACCACCTGGGAACCCGGCCACAGCCTCCTCTGGGCTCTGCCAGCATGGGCAACGTGCTTCTCCGCCTCAAGCCTCAGTTTCCTCCTCAGTAAAGCTCTTAGCATTTTACATGGTTAAGCATTTTAGCATTTTACATGGTTAAGAAGAAGTACCACAAAAGTCCACGATGGGTGCTGATCTTTCCTGGGTCTCCAAGGAGTGAAGCCACTCCCTTGGAGCCGAAGGCTGGCCTTGAACCCAGGTGTGGGTGTAGCTTTAAAGGAAGCTGCTCAGCTCTTAGGGACATGTGGGGTCATAACCCGGGATGGGGATATCTGTCATCTGTGGCTCTTCTTCTCTTCTGGGTATAGAGCTGGATTTAGGGGAGCCTTTGGGGTGAGAGGAGAGGGGGCAAGGAACCCGAGAGGCATGGGGGCAAAAGGAGGCCGGGGTCCCCCTGAGTTTCTCCCAGTCTTGGGTGCCCTTCCAACTACTACCCCTCTCTAGAAGGGGTGGGGACCCACCTGGTGTGCTCTGTCTACTTTCCTCTCTCCCCTGCCCCGAGCCTCCGTTTTCTCATCTGTGAGATGGGTGCATCAAGTCCCAACTCTGACAGTGATGAGGAGGTTTGGGAAAGCAGTGGTTTGTCACTCATGAGGGGCTTGGACAGGACCCCACCGTCGAGAAGGGGGAAACCCGCCTGCCAGGCACAGTGCCAGGCACTTTCGTGCATTAGCTGTAAGCCGATGGGCTCATGTCCTTCCACCTGCCGTGGCTTCCCTTTGCTCTCTAGATAAAGGACAAAGTCTTATTCCAGGTGCACAGGCCTCCTGTCTCTTCTTAATGCCAACTTGTTCCGGCATCTGGACTTTTGCACGGCTCCCTGCACACCTTCCCCTTGGCCTAGTAAATGCCCACTCCCTGTTCAGCGCCATGTAACTGCCTCTTCCTAGAGGAAGGCCACCCTGACCCGTAGACCAGCTGGAGTCCAGTGTTGCACAATCTCTCTCTCTCTTGTTTTTAGATTTTATTTATTTATTTGGGGGGGTGCGATGCAGAGAGAGAGGGAGAGAGAATCTGAAGCAGACTCCTTGCTGAGCAGGGAGCCTGATGTGGGGCTCGATCCCACGACCCTGAGATCATGACCTGAACCAAAACCAAGAGTCAGATGCTCAACCAACTGAGCCACCCAGGTGCCCCCAGTGTTCCACAGTCTTAATGGTGCTGCCTTCTCTCCCAGTAACCCCCGTCACTGTTGGAATGTTATGTCCTGGTACACTCACCTGGTTATGGACTCTCTCCATGTTAAGACTGTATGTTCCATGAAGGCAGGAACACGGTCTCCTTTCTAGCTGTATCCCCAGCATCCAGCACAGTGCCCCATAAATGCCTGCTGGCTGAATGGAGGGGTGGAATCCTCCTGACAACCAGAGGACAGAGGTGGCGTTATTCCCCTTTTATAGATAAAGACTCAAAAGCACAGAGAGGTTAAGTAACATGCCCTGAGGTCACACAGCAAGAAAACAGCCAGAATCAGATGGTATCTGTCTGGAGATGTCTCCCTGCCAGCAGAGCCCAGAAGGTGGTCAAGATGGGGTGGTGCAGAGAGGAGCTGGGACCATCTAGACAGGGAAGGGGGGAGCCCCACCCATCCGTGTTTTCTCCTCAATGATGGTGGTTTGTGGCTGTTTTCCTCAAGAGCGACTCAGGTGACCTTCAGGTTGGGGCCTGCAGCAGTCCCAGGGGCCAGCTGGGTGGAGGGCCCGGTCTGGCCGGGTTGCTTTTCTTGCCCCTTTGCCCGCCCTCTGGCTTCACGCACAGATTACAACTTCCCCTCCTCAGCTGTCTTACGCAGGCCACCTCCGGCGGGCCATTGTCTCATTGTTTGCCGAGGGAAGCTCCAGGAGGAAATTAACCTGCTGCTCACCCCAAGCAGGGAGTTGCACCCCCAGTCCCCACTGGGAATGCCTGGGGGCCTGGCAGGAGGGGGGCAGAGATGCTATTAGACAATACAACAGGCAACCTTGAAAAGGGTGAGCTCCCAGGCAGAGAAAAATGCAAGCAGAGGCTACATTTACAGGCAAAGTTTGTTAGGGCCCTATCATGGGTCAGGGACCTAGAGATGCAGATATGAATCAGAGATCTTAAGGATCCTGTCACTGATGCGGGGCCCTCCAAGCCAAATGCCTCTGGGAACCAGGCAGGTGACAGAAATCTGAAGGCATGTGAGCAATGGGGAGTGGTGGGGCATTCGGCAAAATGAAGACGGCATGAGTCTCCTACAGGCCTTTAGATTCCAACTTCATTTTAAAAAAGTGCTGATGAAATGAATCCCCCAGACTCATGCAGCTTGTAGACTCCCAATCCAGATCTTTAGAAGGGAGTTCTTGTTCGGGGTACAATTGGATCATTCATTGTTATCAGTGTCCCATACCTCATCCCTTCAGCCTACCACTGACTTTAGCCATAGCAGCAGTGCCCTCCACCCCGCCCCGCTGCCCCCAGCACAATGACAGCATCCCATTTCAAGGGCCCGTCATTAGGTTTCTCTGAAGACTTGGCACTTCTCTCAACCAGGACCTAGGAAGAGTCTGATGTTCCCAGTGGCAACCATCGGTCCCTGGGGGATGGGCCTTGGGGGTAAATATCTTAGCCTCCTATCCATTGGAGGTGATTCTCCTTGGTGGCTCAGAAGATCAGGCACTAATTGCCCATACTGGAAACTAGCATAATAGCTTACCTTCTCTTGGCTTTCCTCCCTTCTCTGTCTCACTCTCTCAGATCCCTCTGGGCTTCCTGGACTAGTGGCACCGAAATCCTTGCCTCAGGCTCTGCTTTCAGGGCCATCCAAACTAAGACAATCTAATGTTCTTTCTGAACACAGTTTATGATCCTAATCTTTTGTGATTCTAAAATTGAATGGCTTTAACTCTGTGATGTAAGTTCTCATTAGTTAAGCCATCTGTGATTCCAGAAAAATGTCATACTAGTATGGCCAAAACACACCTATCAGCCATGTTATACTGGTAATGTAACACCCCATATTCTAACCATTTATTTATCATTAATTAATTAATTAATTAATTAAGTAATCTCTACACCCAACATGAGGTTTGAACTCATGACCCTGAGACCAAGAGTCAGATGCTCTACCAACTAAGCCAGCCAGCCACCCCAACACCCCATTTTATAACTGAATTTTGCTTCACCTGAGTACCTATTTTCCCTGATGCCAGAAAATGTAGATGTCAGTCACATCTAGACAAAAACTAGTCATTTCACATTTGAACACAATTGAGTCAAGCTTCCTCCCCACTTCCTCCTTTTTTTCCTGAGTTGATTTAAGTCCGGGGTGGGTGGGGGCATCTTGACATAGGTTGGGAGTCGAGGTGTGTGTGGGGGATATTTCTCAAGATGTAGCAGCCCATCTGGCCCACCAGCATGCCTCCGCCATTGGTGTCCACTGGGAACACTCCACCTGCATTGATAATTTAACATCTACGATCAAAGAAGCATGGTTCTTCCTAGGCCACTAACTGTAAGTAGAGTTACATCACCTAGGGGAAAAATGTGAAAATTTTCTGCACCTCATGCTACCCTGGTACACAGTCTCATCACTTAATCAAATGTATTTGCTGAGCATTTGTGTTGGGCAGTGTGCCAAGCACTGGGGATACAAAGATGAAAGGATGTATTTGGTCCCTTCCCTCATATCATTCAGAAGCCAGATAAAGTGTATAGATTTATAGGTTACATATTGTGAAGTCTGTTATAAAGGAGACTAAAAGGGTGGGCTGAAAATGTCTCTTTGCAGAGTTGTCACTTAAGCTAAGACTAAGAATATAGTCTTATGGGCACATAAAGGAGTTGAACTTCAGAATGTCCAACATCATTGCTCTTTCTGCAATGATGTTCTGTGGTTCTTCTCTGTGTCTGACACTGAGGGAGTTTCAGGAAATGTGTGATGAAGAGTCTTTGGTCCAATCCGTGGAGAGAGAAGACACAAACACATGGGCTTCCTCTATCTAACCCTCTGTATTAACTGGGGATGCTAATTCAGCTATTGTAACACAGTCCAAACTAACTGTGTCCTAAGACTGAAGTTGATTTCTCCATCAGCAGTCCAGGCTGACATGGAGTCCCATGGCATCAGAGACCCTGGCTCCTTCTACTTTGTTGCTCTGACATTCTTTATATGTGGCTTCCATCCTGTGACCTAAGATGGGTGCTGAAGTTGCTACCACGGTATCAGATTCTAGTTGGCAGGAACAGAAGAAGAGGAGGGCCAAGAGAAAGTCCCTTTATTCTTTAAATACATGACACAGAAGTTGCACACAGCACTGGGCTTACAGACCCTGTCAGAGCCCAGTCATGTGGCCACACCTACCTGCAAGGGAGAATGGGAAATGTAGTCTTGAGCTGTATGGCCATCTGGAGCTCCAGGAGAAAAAGTCAGATCACTGCATGACAACTGACTATATCTGCCATACTTCCTCCCCCCTCCCAGATAGTCTTTATCTCATTTTCTAAACAGGAAAACTAATTTTGACTCATCTATTCTCCTCACATTTTTAGTTATGACATAAATTATATACCCTCGAATTACTCAGGGTTTTGACTAAATGTCCATGACTTTTGCAAATCAAAAGCTTTGGCCTTTGAGACTCAGAAAATATTTCTTCCATTTCTGCCTCAGAATCCCTTCTCTAATTTGACGGAGGTCACCAACAAAACCGTAGTGTACAGAGAAATGCAGGAGATGTTGTCAGTGTTACAAAATGTCTTTCAGCTATGGACACAACTCAGACCTCTTCCTTTTCTGCTCAGTCTTTTGGTAGCTCCTCCTGATCCTATATTCTTAGTTTTAGCTTAAGTGACAACTCTGCAAAGAGACATTTTCAGCCCACCCTTTTAGTCTCCTTTATAACAGACTTCACAATATGTAACCTATAAATCTATACACTTTATCTGGCTTCTGAATGATATGAGGGAAGGGACCAAATACATCCTTTCATCTTCGTATCCCTATGGTGAGGGGAGATGCTGGTGTGTGACCCTGTAAAAGAACTCAGAGACGTGGGGTAATCGTGAGGGAATGGAGGGCAAGACCCAGGGCCTCAATCTTGAGTCAATGTCAGGAAGTCACACACCCAGAAGTCTGAGTGGGTGTGTAAGCCCCCTGGACCAGGACCCTTTCTGCACACATGAAGAAGTGGGGGAATAGGTGACCTGAGGGGAGAAAAAGTGAAAAAAGATACCCAGGATTGATTAAGTTTCTACCACCCAGTGGAATGGAGGGTATGGACTGAGAGTGATACCTGCTTCACATTTTTTTCACTTTATTTATTTATTTGCCTCATATTATTACTATTACTACTACTACTACTACTACTACTACTTCTTGCTGTCACATCACTTCTCTGAGCCCAGGTGATCTCACTGGGCACATAAAGGAGTTGAACTTCAGAATGTCCAACATCATTGCTCTTTCTGCAATGATGTTCTGTGGTTCTTCTCTGTGTCTGACACTGAAGGAGTTTCAGGAAATGTGTGATGAAGGGTCTTTGGTCCAATCCGTGGAGAGAGAAGACACAAACACATGGGCATACACACACACACACACACACACACACACACACACACACACGGATAGTCACACACAACAGTAGCCAAGAGGAAATACAGCATTAAGGTTTAAGACACAGGCTTTGGTATCGAACTGAGCAGAGTTACACCATTATCTTCATCACTAACTAGCTGGTGACTTTGGGCAAGTCACTGCACTTCCCTGAGTCTTGGCTGTGTCATATTTAAAATGAGAATAACAGTACCTACCTTTAGAGCTCTCATGGAAATAAAATGAGTTAATATACGTGGACCTGCAAGACCAGTGCCGAGCACATGGTAGGTGTTCAGTAAATGATCATGATGAAGATTGTGAATCATGGTAGGAACCAAATGAAAGGTAAAGGAAGGCAGAGGTAGGAGGTCTAGATCGAACAAGAGAGAGATCCCTGAGGGCAAGGGTGTGGGGAGGCTGTTGGAGAAGGAAAGCCATGAACAGTGCAGGGATGTGTGAAATGGTTAGCAGAGGGGGATGTGGTTACCACTGGTAATGTTGTCACAGTGATTACTGGAGATGACATAAGTCAAGCACCCATGAAGATGCCTGGATCATGGAAGCTGATCAAATATCAGTTTAATTTCTTTCCCAAGGGAGAGGAGTCATGAAATATCAAGGCTAGAAGGACTCACAAAATATCGGGGCTCAAAGAATATCCGTGGTAACACACACACCTATTCATGAACTGTTTGTACATCATCCATCAATCTATCCAATGATCATTTATCCATTTCTCATACATCCATTAAAATGCAAAGAATTCATTCATCACCTACTCACCATCCATCTAGCCAAATGTCCATTCATTCTTCACCCACCATCTATTTCTTATCCATCATCATGAATTCAGCACCAACCCACTATCCATCTACCTACCTCCATTCCATACCCATCAATCTATTTATCATCCATACATCCATTCCACCAGCCAGCAAGCCATTGTTATTCCATCTGTCTGTCCACTTACCATATATCCATCACTCATCTGTCCACCATTCACCAGTCACTAATAGCCATCCACCATCTCTCATGCATTCATCAGTTCCTTGTCCATCCATTTTCTATGCATCTGTTCATCTATTTGTTCCTCATCCATCTACCCATTACTCCATTCATCATTTATCTACCCACCATCTCTCATGCATTGAGTATCCATCAAACGTATGTTCCTCATCCATTCCTTCGTATCTACTTATCATTCACAAGCCAATCGTGAACTCATCAACTTATTCTTCATCCATTCCCCTTTCATTCACCATCTATCCTTCATTCACACTTTCACTAAATATCTACTATTTATTAGCCACATCTATCACCATCCATGCATCTGACAACTATATAACCACAGGTAATTCATCTAATCACCTCATCACCCGCCTGTGGTGATGAGGTGATTAGATCATCCAGTCATCCATCCATTTATGTTTCATTTTCTGTATCACCTGCCAGCTAATCTGTACTAGGGATAGAGACTACATAAGCTGAAATCTGTCCTCAAGGGGCTCTGTGTCTAGTAGTGATAGTGATAGCGGAATGATAGTGGAATGATCGTACCATGGGAAGGACACAGGAGATGAAGGGAGGACTCACAGTGGGGGTGGCAGTTGAACTGGGTCTCGAAGGATGAGTAGAAGTTCGGTAAGTTTTTGTGGGGGAAAGAATTGAGTCCTAAAGCAGTGAAGTAACTATATACAACCATAGTGATAGTTAGCAATGGGCAGAGACTTCTAACCAGGTTTAGATTTCTAGACAAGTTATTTCCACTCCCCCAGTATGGGAGGGCAAGTACATGAGGAAAGCCCAACTCAGAACAGTGAAAGGTTGCAGCTCAGAATCTGGCTGTAGACTGGGTGGAGAAGAGGATTTCCTTAGACCTCGGCTCTCCATTCAGGGAGAGGTGACAACAGAAACCCCCAGAACTGGCATCGCTTTGAAAAAGGGAAGGAAAGGATGGCCTTGGGAGGGCGAAAGGGAGATGGGGAGGGGGTGAGGTAAGGAACACTTAGGTGTTAGCTTCTCAGGTAAAGTTGGATCAGAAAAGAGACCCCAGTATTTCCTTGTTACTTTTACTCAGATAATTATTATTACTATTACTATTACTATTATTATTCTAGCAGTCATGTTTCACTGAGCACAGGCTATGTGTTAAACACTGTACTATAAGCTTTCCATTCATTAGCTCATTTTGTCTCCTCTCCCCAGAAACCATAAGACGTAGTTATTAGTTTTATTCCCATTTTACGGATGAGGGAATTAAGTCCTGAGAGATTAAGCTAGGACTTACATATAGTTTATGTGGCTACAAATTCCTCTTCTTTTCACCGCCTCTTTTTCATCATTCTTTCCGTATGGTATATGGCTATGCTTGTCACCGAGCATGGGAGATGAATGGTGAAGGAGGAGGAGCGGTAGAAAGAGGAGAATCAGACATGATGCAGACACAATTATACATTTACTAAAATGTATGCTCCATCGTATTCGAGATTCTCTCTGGATCCTCAGACCTTCAAAGAATGCCTAGCACATACTCAGCACTTAACAAGTATTTGTTCTTGCTTGAATTCTATTGCAAAGAAAATGGATAAACAATTAGAATATAGATTATATAGGTTCATCTGTTCTAACACAAGTCCAAAGGAGTACTAGCAAAAAGAAGATAGAATTTTATTTCTCTCAGGCCCGGGTATAAGTAATCCAGGACTAACTCAATGGAGATGGGGTCCCAGGCTGCTTCTATCTTGTAGCTCTGCCATCCCCGGGGTATTGCCCTGATCTCATGGTCTCAGATGGCTCCCGCATATCTACACACAGTCAGTGGGCTCAGGGAAAGGGCAAGGGGCAGCCATGACTTTGAAGATGCACACATCACTTCTGTTTGGATACCATTGGTTAGAATTTGGTCACATGGCTATAACAGCTGCAAGGGGAAGGCTGGGAAATGTAGTCTTTATTCTGTGTGGCTAAGTGTCCAGCCAAAAGTCAGAGATTTTATTTCCATAGGAGAAAGGGAGAATGGACATGGGGGGGCAACTGGTGGTCTCTGCCACAGATGAGAAGAAGATGTGTGGGCACCAGTATCCTCCACTGCGTGAAGACTCCATAGGGAAAGACATCATGTCTCCCACTAGGCCCTGAGGGGGGCTATTTTAATCACCCTGATGTTTCTGGCAGCTTCTAGCACACACTGAAGGAAGATGACCTCTCAGATCCTGGATAGAGATTTGATGATTTGATGGCATCAGAACAAGTGGGTTAGAGGATTTTTGCCTGGTGATGATCAAGGTGGGGAGGACTAAAGGTCAGGCCAGGCGCCTGAGAGGCAGCCAGCAACTGCAGAGCAACACAGGAAGGTGACTTGCAAGGGGGCTGGATTGGGCGAAGGGGCAGAGAAGAGTCTGGAAAGGGGGAGACTGTGGCTGGAGGGAGGGATGACTCAGTAATCACGGCTCTTCCTCAGTAGAATGCTCAGCAGTCTGCCTGGCATGTTGGCCTCTGTTACCTCATTGGTGAGGACAGGTGGTGCCTGAAGCTGAGGTCGGGTGGGGAATGGGGGGCAGCTTCAGTGCCCCTGTCTGCCCGTTCTGTCAGAGAGAACCATTGCGGGTTTTCTTCTTCCTTTCCTTCCGTTCTTTCTCCCACCCTCCCTCTCCCTTTCTTTCTTTCCTCCTTCGTTTATTAAACTCGCCCCAGAAATTCAAATCCTTCTTCCAGAAAGGATTCCATTGTATACTGGGAGTTTCAAAGAGGTGTCAAGGTCTGTTCCTAACCGGGCAGAACACAACCCATCCTATGTGTGTGTATACATAAACATAAACGCTAATATACCTGTGTATATATATGTGTATCCACATACGTACACAAGCATGCCTAACCACTGGCACGTGTCGCGAGGTACCATGTTGGTCTCTGAGAGACACAGTGGCGAGCAGGTCAGACAAGGTCCTTGCCCTCATGGAGCTCACGGTGAGACAGGGAATACAAAAATAATTATTAAATTAGTGCTACAGGAGGTACAGAATGCTATGAAAGCACATTTACTAATCCCAGTGTTCATTATACAAATATTTAACAAGAGAGATTATATGTGTTAGAGGATCATTTTTACAAGAGAATAAAATTATGCCTCTCATTCAAATATAATATGAACATGTTTCAAAGTTTTGATTTAAATCATTAATTTATGAGGGAACCAATGTTAAGAACCAGTTCAAAGGAGAATCCAGAGAGAAGACACGCACACATACATACACACACATAAATGAAGGAGGCTGAAATTAACTGGCTGAAGATGTAAAATTATTTTCTTCCAAGAGGGCTGGGAGGGATGCAGGTCAATTGTGTCTCGAGTGGATAAAATCTGTTTGCACCTCTTTGGACAAGAAATACTTGTGTTACTATCAGTCTTGTTACAACTTACAGAGCTAAATGACAGCTCAAAGATAATGACAGGCAGGGACCACTGTAGAATCAGTTAACCTGAAATGAGGTGAAGACAATGCATAATATTCCATGGGACATCCAGTAATCTTTTTTTTTATTTTAATTTTTTAATTTCTTTTCAGCGTAACAGTATATTCATTATTTTTGCACCACACCCAGTGCTCCATGCAATACATGCCCTCCCTAATACCCACCACCTTGTTCCCCCAACCTCCCCACCCCCTGCCCCTTCAAGACCCTCAGGTTGTTTTCAGAGTCCATAGTCTCTCATGGTTCACCTCCCCTTCCAATTTCCCTCAACTCCCTTCTCCTCTCCATCTCCCCTTGTCCTCCATGCTATTTGTTCTGCTCCACAAATAAGTGAAACCATATGATAATTGACTCTCTCTGCTTGACTTATTTCACTCAGCATAATCTCTTCCAGTCCTGTCCATGTTGCTATAAAAGTTGGGTATTCATCCTTTCTGATGGAGGCATAATACTCCATAGTGTATATGGACCACATCTTCCTTATCCATTCATCCGTTGAAGGGCATCTTGGTTCTTTCCACAGTTTGGCGACTGTGGCCATTGCTGCTATAAACATTGGGGTACAGATGGCCCTTCTTTTCACTATATCTGTATCTTTGGGTTAAATACCCAGTAGTGCAATTGCAGGGTCATAGGGAAGCTCTATTTTTAATTTCTTGAGGAATCTCCACACTGTTCTCCAAAGAGGCTGCACCAACTTGCATTCCCACCAACAGTGTAAGAGGGTTCCCCTTTCTCCACATCCTCTCCAACACATGAAGAAGTCAAACTCTCTCTCTTCACAGATGACATGATTCTTTATATGGAAAACCCAAATGACTCCACCCCCCAAACTACTAGAACTCATACAACAATTCAGTAATGTGGCAGGATACAAAGTCAATGTACAGAAATCAGTGGCTTTCTTATACACTAACAATGAAAATACAGAAAGGGAAATTAGAGAATCGATTCCATTTACTATAGCACCAAGAACCATAAGACACCTGGGAATAAACCTAACCAAAGAGGTAAAGGATCTGTACTCAAGGAACTACAGAACACTCATGAAAGAAATTGAAGAAGATACAGAAAGATGGAAGACCATTCCATACTCTTGGATTGGAAGAATAAACATTGTTAAAATGTCTATACTGCCTAGAGCAATCTATACTTTTAATGCCATTCCGATCAAAATTCCACCGGTATTTTTCAAAGAGCTGGAGCAAACAATCCTAAAATTTGTCTGGAATCAGAAGAGACCCTGAATTGCTAAGGAAATGTTAAAAAAGAAAAAGAAAACTGGGGGCATCATATTGCCTGATTTCAAGCTTTGCTACAAAGCTGTGATCACCAAGACAGCATGGTACTGGCACAAAAACAGACACATAGACCAGTGCAACAGAGTAGAGAGCCCAGATATGGACCCTCAACTTTATGGTCAACTAATCTTTGACAAAACAGGAAAAAATATATAGTGGAAAAAAGACAGTCTCTTCAATAAATGGTGCTGGGAAAATTGGACAGCAATGTGTAGAAGAATGAAAACTTGACCATTCTCTTACACCGTACACAAAGATAAACTCGAAATGGATAAAAGACCTCAACGTGAGACAGGAATCCATCAGAATCCTAGAGGAGAACATAGGCAGTAACCTCTTCGATATCAGCCACAGCAACTTCTTTCAAGATATGTCACCAAAGGCAAAGGAAACAAAGGCGAAAATGAACTTTTGGGACTTCATCAAGATCAAAAGCTTCTGCACAGCAAAGGAAACAGTCAACAAAACAAAGAGGCAACCCACGGAATGGGAGAAGATATTTGCAAATGACAGTACAGACAAAGGGTTGATATCCAGGATCTATAAAGAACTCCTCAAACTCAACACACACAAAACAGATAATCATATCAAAAAACGGGCAGAAGATATGAACAGACACTTCTCCAATGAAGACATACAAATGGCTATCGGACACATGAAAAAATGTTCATCATCACTAGCCATCAGGGAGATTCAAATTAAAACCACATTGAGATACCACCTTACACCAGTTAGAATGGCCAAAACTAGCAAGACAGGAAACAACGTGTTGGAGAGGATGTGGAGAAAGGGGAACCCTTTTTTTTTTTTTTTTACCATTTCAGACCCTTTTAATTTTCCCTGATGTGAGTCAGACCTGTGGTAATACAGAGGTAAGGCATACACACCCAGAACCTCTCAGGGATTATACTATTCCTTTCTGTTCTAATCATGAGCTGGAGGACTGGGGGGCTGGGGAACAGACAGCATCTGGAAGCCAAACTGGGTCTTTCCCATTTTTTCTAACAGTCAGATTATAGAAGCACTTTGTAGGCTGAGAACAACCAGGCCCCTCTGTCTAGTTCTAAATCCCCTAATAACCAAAGCCTGAGCCTTTCCTGTAAGTTACTGACTCCTTAACAAAACAACTTCATTTCTTACTTCTGCAAAACTCTGTCTGAAAAGATGTGATTACGTTTGTAGATATAATAATCAGGAGAGAAAATTGCTCTTTTGTCTACTTTGGACAGATTGACTCTTGGTAATTTGTTTTCCCTCAAAAAATCTGTTGTATTTTTTATTTGGTGATTTATGTTTCTAAAAGCTGGAACTTCTTGTAAAGCTCTTTTTCTTGAGATAACAATTGAGCACACACACACACACACACACACATGACAACTGAGGTAATTACAGATTGTTGTAAGCAATGTGAAGTAGATAAGTGGAGGGGTACAGCAGAGATGCACTTGGGAAGAGGGAAGGAGTGCTTTGGATCAGGATCAGGAGTGCTTTGGATCCCTTTTTCTGTAAGGGACAAAATAGTAAATATTTTAGGCTTTGAAGGGTGTCCAGTCTTTGTGAGAGCTCTTGGCTCTGCCACTGTAGTGGGAAAGCAACCATAGACCATGTGTATGGGAATGTGCATGGTTGTGTTCCAATAAAACTTTATTTACAACAATAGGTGGTGGGCCAGATTTGGAATGTGGGCCATTGTTCGCCAATCCCTGTTTTAAATAAGGAGGTCATGTAAGGCTTTCCTGAGAAGATGATATTTAAGACGAAACCTGAAGTATAAGAAGCTGGCATTCTAAGCAGAGAGGACAGGATGCACAAAGGCCCCGAGGTAGAAAAGATTGGTGTATCTGAGGAACAGTAAAGGGGCCAGTGGCCGAAGTGCAGTGACAGAGGGAGAGCGTGGTAGAAGACGAGGTCAGTGATGTTGGCAGAGGCTGGGACAAGATGGAGGGTGAGGCTAGCAAGGAGGTGATAGTGGTCATTTGGGCAAGAGAGGAAAGCAGAAGGCAAAGATGGCACTGGAAATGGGGAGGACGGGTTCTAGTATTTTTGTAGGGTGGCAGGGATTCATCTCAGCCTCAGAGACAACCTCTCCCATTTCCTATTGCCTAACGGCTGAGCTCTGCTCCTGGTGGCTGGACTTTAATGAGGGGACCCCCATAACCCCTCTGGCCTCATTCTCCCTGCTCCTGCCTTTGCCTCCCTTCCCCCCATCCCACCCAGGAGAACGTGCCAAGGTCCTGAAATGGCACCCCGACAATCTGTTGTCTCCCACCCTTGCACAAGTTGTGCTTACTGTCTGCTCTCTTGGCAGACTGCTTGTCTGTCAGGCCACCTGCTTCCCCTCTAAACCGTGATCTTTTTGAGGGCAGGACTAACCACTGATCTGTCGTCACGTGAGTGAACAGAGTCACACAGTCCTGATGAACATCAGCTGACTGAACGAACAAATAAACCCACAGTGCCTAGCGTAGGGCTCTCGAGCTGTGGTTTGTGCTAATCTCATGGAATTGGTTCCTTTATAAAAGAGTGAATGGGGTGCCTGGGTGGCTCAGTCGGTTAAGCGTCCGACTCTCAATTTCGGCTCAGGTCATGATCTCAGGGTCATGGGATTGAGCCCCACCTGGGGCTTCCCACTCAGCACGGAGTCTGCTTGGGTTGCTCTCTCTCCCTCTCCTTCTGCCCCTCCACCTGCTTGTGCTATTGCTCACTCTCTCAATAAATAAGTAAATAAATAAATGAATGAGTGACTGACAGAATGAATGAATCCATGATGCCTAGTGTCAAGTTGTGCTTACAGACCAGGTGCTAATAAATATTTGTTTTCATTATTCAAAATTTGAGGAAGTAATATATTAGTAAGTTTCAAAAATATAAAAAGGGTGAAGAATGTCCTTCCCACTGTGTTTTCTATCTGTTTGGGTCCCACTGTGTTTATTCATTTCTCTTCTTTTCAGAGGCTCTTAATGCAAATGTATGCAAATGAAAATACATGCTGTATTCCCCTCCATGGGGTGGGACAGCCAGGTCCACTACTTCCTGAGAGTGGGTTGGGTGTGACAGGTCCCACCTGAATGGTGGCTCATTGGAGTCACACCTCACAAAAGCCACAAAAGCCCCGAGCAAGAACCTTCCTCCTTTTCCAGTTTTCCTGCAACTTGTTTTTAAGGAGAAAGTCTCAGTGTTGAATGCTGGTGTGTTTTTAACACCTCTCTTAACACTTACTTCCCTTTTTAACAGAGACCAAGCCTCCACCTCCAAGCCTTCGGCAGGCAGCCGGATCTGGCAAGAATTTAATGACATTGTTTTGTTTTCATTGTACTTATTTTTATGGTTACCTTCTATTTATGGCACAAGATACTGGTTTTCCATTTATGGAGGGATCTAAAGTTCCCTTTTGAAATGAATATATTTATGTACTTTAAAGAGGATCCATTTAAAGAAAAAAAAATATTATGTAACTGGCAGCACAGGTGGTACCCAGACACGGAAAAAATTATAAAGAGGGACATGATGGGCTGGAAAGGAGAATATGCGTCTCAGGTCAGATGCCTCTCCCAGCCCCTATTTAACCGGAGGGACCACTGAGGTTTGGCAGGATTGGGGTGGGGGCAGGGAACCATCCAGACTTTCTCAAGGTCACACCAATGACATGGACCAAGAACTGGACCTCCTGATTCACCCGTGGTGGGGACAGGGTGTGCCAGAGTGGTAGGGCAGGGCCAAGTTACAGATAAGAGTGCAAAAAAGCCTCTGTGTCCTGAAGGAGAGGAAGGAAGCATGGACGTGTTCATCCAGAGCCGTCCATGCACTAGACCCTGCACTGGTGGCTGGACTTTGCCTCAAGGGAACTCACAGATTCAGAGGGAAGACACATCCTACAAAAATAACTCAAGTTCCTGGTGGCAGTGGGGCAAATGCTCCAACACAGCCGTTGCTCGTGACATCTGAGGCTCTTGCTTGCCGAATGGCCATTCTCCCATTTTCTTTTAGGAAACTGCCCCTCCTCCACTCTTGGTCCTTGCAACTCAGGCCAGGCAAAGCTGCATCCACTTCAGAGGTGAGCACATGACCAGGCCTGGCCAGTCAGAATGCTTCATCCCTCTGGCTACAGGGATTGACACCAGGTGGGCCAAGTAACCCAAGGTCCAAGCCAGTGGGGGCCTTCCCCAGGACCTTTCGCTAGAACTGCTGGGGACAGGGCCCAATCCAAAGGCATTTCTAAAAGGGTAAGTCGTGATCCGGAATCCCTGGCAGCCATCTTTACCATCACGAGAGGAGAGGCACCCCAAGAATAAAGCTGACATTGAGGAAAGCAGGGTTGAGGGATGGAGAGAAAGCTTTCTAATGATACCTGAGGATAACCTGCATGCAGCCATGAGATCAGGGCCCTGAAGTTAGTTCTGGAACCCAATAATGTACTTTTTTTTTTTTTTTCCCTTTCTTTTCCCTTCCCCATTAGTCACTTCGAGCTGGCTGAGTTCTGTTACCTACAACCACAAAAGACCTGGCCAATTCCAGACAGAAACTGTCATGGGTGAATTGGAAAGGGAGAGCCATTGGGGTGATGCTTTGTTGGGGAATCCTTTCCTGTGGAGGTGAGAATGGGGCAGAGTTTTGAAAAATGAAGAGGCTTTTGATGCATGAAGAGAGAATATTATTTCCATTGAGGGAAGCAGCTTGGGCAAAGGTTTGGCAGGGGAACACTGCAGGGAGCCGCACAGTGTGGCTGGAGGAAGAAGGAGGGGTAGACAAGTGGCAGGAAGAGAGGCTGGCCCAAACTGTGCAGAAAGTCAGTGTCTTCTTGCGTTTTCTTTTTCTACAGAAGTGCCCTTCATTAGTTCATTTATCCATAACCATTTCCTGAGCACCTACTCTGTCCCTATCACTCTTTTTTTCTTTTAAAGATTTTATTTTTTTGTTAGAGAGAGAGAGCGATCGAGCACAAGCAGGGGGAGAAGCAGACAGAAGGAGAAGCAGGCACCCCACTGAGAAAGGACCCCAATGTGGGACTTGATCCCAGGACCCTGGGATCACGACCTGAGCCAAAGACAGATGCTTAATCGACTGAGCCACCCAGGTGTCCTTGTCCCTATCACTCCTGAAGGGCTGGTGAGAGACCAGCAGACAACACAGGCCAAGTCCCTGCCCTCCTTGTAGCTTCTATTCTAGCTGAAGGAGGCGGACAGTAAACATGAGGCATACGTAAATAAATGTCATAGTGTCGGGTAGCAATAACTTGTGAAGAAAAACTAGGAGAAGTCAAGGGGATAAAGACTGGTAAAGAGTTCTTCAGAATGATGAAAAAGTTTGTAATGTTTCTGGTGATGATGCACAATGTTGTGACTGTACCACTGAATTATACATTTAAACATGATGAAAATGGTGAATTTTTATGTTATGTATATTTTACCACAATAAAAATAAATCAGACTGGTGGAGGTGTGCTATTGTAGCTAGGGTGGTCAAGGCAGGCCTCCTGAAGGAGGTGGCATTTGAGAAGAGATCCAAATGAAGGGAATTAGTAAGCCCTGAGGATATAGTGGGAAGAGCATTCTAGGCAGAGGGAAGCAGAAGCAAAGGCCATGAGCCTGGAGTGTTCTAAGGACTGAAAGGACACTGGTGTGCCTGGGGCCCAGAGAGCAAGCTGGGAGAGGGAGGGAAATGAGGCTGCCAGGGTGGGTGGCAGGAGCTGGCACGCCAGAGAGAATTGGTTTATAAAGTGGGAAGACAGTGCAGGGTTGGGCGGGGGAGGAACTTGAATTTTCCCAAGGCCCTACAACTCAGAAACAGCGGAGCTGGCAGTCCACAATACCCAGTCCCAAGCCATGAGCACACAACATTCAGGAGAGATGTCTAGGAGTCCCTGGACCCCACATGAAGCTCGGTTGTCCATGAGGGTTTTTGGAGGAGTGTAGGTTCATCATTGCTTTCATCACAGTCCCAGAGGGGTTCTTTATAATCCCTACATTGAAGGTGACCTTGTGCTTAAAAAGGAGAAAGATAGGGAGTTTCTGAATATTGGACCGATGAGGTCCAAGCTATGCTTTTAGAAAAATTACTTTGGCTATTCATCACAACATTATTCATACAGGAAAATATTGGAAGCATCCTTAATGTTCACCATGAGTGGCCACATTAATTATATTGCGGCACAACCATCCATAGAAGGGAATACGATGCAGCCATAAAGACGAAAAAGGGATCTCTTTATGCACTAGTATGGAACGGGTCCAAGATACATTTTTAAGTAAATGAAGCGACATGCAGACCAGGCTGCATAAGCTTCTATTTGTGCTTTTTTTAAAAGGGAGGAGGCAAGATTATAGATCTGGGTTTGCTTCTCTATGCACAGAATACCTTTGGCAACATTCGCAAGAAAATAGCCAATGGAAACCTTACCTCATACGGGTTTTATGAAGATGAAATGAGTTAATATTACATAATTGCTCCGAAGAGTGCCTGGTACATAATAGGCACTCCAGGAGATTTTGTTGGATAAAATAAGAGAGGGGCTGCCTCAGGGGACGGAAGGAGTGACTTGGTTTGGGGAAGGCGCTTACTTTTCACCCAATGCTCTTAGGCACCTTTTGAATTGGGTACTACAGGCAAACATTGCAATATTTTTTTTTTATTGTTAAAATTAAACATATCTCGATAGATAAAAGATAATCTGAGGGGGTCAGAGACTGGAAGGAGGTCCCGCCCAGCATCCCGGGGAATTAGCTGGAATTGGTCAAAGGCTACATTGTGTGGTGTGAAAATCAGGATGGGAGGAAAAAGGGGAGGGGGGGACACCAAAACACCCACGCCCCAGGGCCCACTATAAAAAGCACATTTAAAAACACCAGACTGGAAACATTTTTTTATTATTATTATTATTTTTTTTTTTTTTTAAATAGCCAAAGCACGTCCCCCCCAGGAGGCGTGTTGCAGCTGCGGGCCTGGGCCTCGGCAGTTCCCAGGTGATGTCAGTCCTGGCCAGGCGCCAGCCCCGGCCCCTTGGAGACGGTCTTGGTGGGTTCAGCTTGACTGTTTTTCCTTCCTGAGACTTGAGGACACCTTCCTGTCTCAAAGAAAGCAGCCTTTCCAGGGCTTTCTGAGAGCCAGAGCTGGGGGTGGGTTGGGGGGGGTGGGTCTGGGCTGAAGGGGAGGGAGAGGCAGGGGGAGGGGAGACAAGGGTTGGGGGATGCTGTCTCCAGGAGTGCAGTGAATAGTGAGAGCCAAAGACAGGCCTAGCTCAGTGGCTCCTTACCCATCCCACAGGGGGCAGGAGGGGGTGTGCTCCTTGGGAATCCAAGGCCCGCCTCTCTGACCCCATCCTCCCCCCCCCCCCCCCCCGCCCTGGCTGCTGCCTGGGGGACCAGCTAGGGTGGGGTGGGGTTGGGGGGCAAGAGACGTTCCCACGGAGTTCCCAGCTGGTCAGCGCCTTTCCTCCTCCCTAAGCTCTGGGCCCATCCTGCTCTCCTCTTTGGTTAAAGGCTTGTTGCCAGTATCTTCTGAGCTTCCAGGCCGTGTGGGTTTTCTGCAGACCGGATGAGCCACAGATCTGGGTTCGAGGCATGACTGCACCCCTAGCTGGGTGACCTGAGGCCGTCTGCTAATTCCTTATGAGCATCATCTGTGACATGGGTGTAACAGACTTTGCAGTGTGGTGTGTAGATTGAGACAGCGGGATGCCCCTGGGTCCCTCTGCAGGTGTCTGCTGAGCAGCCCCTTCGTGCTGGCCCTGTGTCTCGCACTGGGGGTGCTGCGCAATGCGGTGCAGCCCAGGGTGGTGGTGGGCAGGGGCTCTGGCCTGGCTTTGGGGCCTGGGGAGAGTTGCCTTTTGCCTTGAAAGCTCAGTTGTTAGTTAGCCCCTGGGCAGCAAAGAAAGGAGGCGAAGAGGGAGGGCTCTGGACCCTGTGTGACCTGGGGGAGCCATGAGGATGCTAAAAGCCCCTGGCTCGCTGGGGTGGGGAGCAGTAAATGGGTTCCCTGGCCTCTGCCCACTGTAGCTCGGGACGTGTTTGGCTGCTTCACAGAGTTGCTCCTGAGGTGTGGGGAAAAGTGTCCAGATTGTCAGTTATGTTCAGGGGGGCCCTGGCACCCGCAGACGCCCCATCGTTCATCTGGCGCAGGGTGGGCTAGACAACTTTGCAGAGCTTTTCATACTCAGCAAAGCCTTCTCTGGCCTCAGAGCATCAGCCCTGTTTCCTGTATTCTCTCCCAGAACCTCCTCCCCCACCATGCCCTAGAAGCACCTGTCACATTTTTATTTGCTCAGAGACTGCTTTTTTGATAGACTGTGGCCTCTACAAGCCCAGGTACCACATCTGTCTTATTCTCTGATCATCCCTAGAGCCTTGCATGGTCCGCAGAGCAGCTTGACACGTGTTCGTTGACCGACTGAGTGACTGACCGTCTGACAGTCCAAGCCACCTACCTGCAGCCGGTCTATGGTGTTAAATTCTGTCCTATGCCTCCTGATGAGTTTTCCCTCCTCTCTGTGGCTCAGGCCATGGGAGCTGGAGCCAGACCCTCTGGATTCACATCACGGCTATGCCATCACCTGACTGGGTGGCCTTGGACTTAGTTTTCTAGACAGTGAAATGAAGATGATGAGAGAACCTAGATAGGCAGGCTGTGGCCTAGATTATGTGAGGCCATGTGTGTAAGGCTTTTGGAGCAGTGCCTCTGACTGGGGAGCCCCAACAAGGTCACTTCCTCTCATGCATATCTCTGCTTTGGAATGTGTCACCAGGCAATGAAAACAGTGACTGCGACACATGGAATCTGGTTCTGGCTCATCTCTGACTCACTGTGACATTGGGGATGCGCCTTGCCTGCTCTGGGCCTCAGTTTCCCCACTGGGGACCTGAAGGGCTCCAGAGGCCATTCCACTGAGAGCCTCCAGGAGTCTGTGTTTGAGCCTCTCCAAGTCTGGGAGCATTGGTAAGGCCAGGGAGCCCGTGGAAGATGTGGGTTCTGGGGCCCAACCCCCAGACTCCGACTTCCTCCATGCAGGCTGGGCCCTGGTCTCCTCTGGGCACACTGAGGCAGAGGTGCAACCTGGGCTGTGCAATGCTGGAAGCTCAGGTTCACTTGGAGTCCTCTGGGACCAGACACACACCTGATGATGCTGTGTGGTTCAGCCAGGACACCTGGTTCAAATGCACTCGCTCACCAGCTTCCCTGTGACCTTGAGCAGATTCTTTAACCTCCCTGTACCCCAGTTTCTTATCTGCAAAATAGGGCAATAGAAGCATCTGGGTGGCTCAGTTGGTTAAGCATCTACCTTTAGCTCAGGTCATGATCCCGGGGTACTGAGATCAAGTCTCAGGTCAGACTCCCTGCTCAGTGGGGAGCCTGCTTCTCCCGCTACCTGCCTCTCCTCCTGCTTATGTGCTCTCTCTCTCTCTCTTGGACAAATAAATAAACACAATATTTATATAAAAATGGGGCAATAATGGTACAGACTTGTCCAGTAGGCCATATGGATTAACTTATGGAAAGTGCATGGACCAAGGACTGACACATAGCAGATTTTCAAAAAGTGAGGCATTTTCCCAAGCTTAGAGGCTCTGGGCATTAAGAAACAACAACTCTTAAATTCTATTAGCCTTCCCTCCTACAAGGCCAGTCTGCCCAGTCTATGAAGCCCTCTGGTCCACCGTGAGCAGACTGCTGAGATGAGGAAAACCAACACCCAGAGAGGGGAAGACACCCAGCTCAGGTCACACAGGAGCAGCAGCCAACAAGCCAACGCAGGCCAGGGCTCCTGCTTTCCAGCCAGTTCACCCTCAACACCTCCCCAGTTTCCAGGCCCTGCTGGCCTGCCCTCTGACCCTGGCCCCCTGGGAGCTGATCCCAGGCCCGTGGGGTCTGCAAGTCTGTTCTGGATTAGATACGCTGAGAAGCAAATGCTGCCCACCCCCCCCAGCAGGCTGCTGGGCAGGACCCGTGCACACAGCTGCTGAGGCTCACAGGGACATAAATCATGGTGGCAGGAGGCTTGGGGACTGGGACCACCCTAGCCTCCCAAAGGGCGCGGGGGCCTGGGAGTCATGGACAGGGACGCCTGAGTCCACCAGGGTTTTCTCTATCCTCAGTTGGAGCAGCTGAAGTGAGGACGAGTCAGAGGGGGCCAGGAGACCATCTGGCAGGCCTTATATCCTCACGGGCCAAAGTCTCGACTTTGTTCTAACTTTTCATTCTGCAATTGTTTCCAAACATCCAGAGAAGTAAAAAGTGGTGCAGAGAACTCCAATATGCCCTTTACCTGGATTCCCCAAGTTTGAGCCGTTAGCCACATCGGCAGGATCCTTCTCTTGCCCACATGTGTTTTTCCAGCGTAGGACTCCTCTACCCCTCCGTGATACCCAGGGACGTATTTCTTAAGCACAAGGATATCCTCTTACATAACCATACTGTTAGCAAATTCGGAAAATGGAACGTTGCTCCAGTACTTTTATCCAATCTATTGTTCTTATTCTGACTTTGTCATCTGTCTTCTCTAGCATATCCCCCACTCCCCTGCTGTACCAGGGGGGTTGCAGACCCAGTTCAGGGTCACGTCCTGCGTTTTGTTTTCTGGGTCTCAACTCTGGATACCATATCCACATGAGGTAAAACACACAGCAGAAGGAGATGCAGACATTCAACTTAACATGTATGTCCTGTAAATTGATAGTTTTGTAAATCTTCAATTTATATTTTTTTAAAAAGGTCTTATTTGAGAGAGCAAGAAAGAGAGGGTATGAGCAGGGGGAGAGGCAGAGGGAGAAGCAGACTCCCCACTGAGCAGGGAGCTTGATGTGGGACTTGATCCTAGGATCTGGGGACCAAGACCTGAGCCGAAGGCAGACGCTTCACCAAGTGCCCCTGTAAATCCTCTATTTGATATTCTCATGATAATGCCTTGTATTTGTGACCGTGTGTGGATGCTTAAGAGTTAACCTGCTAAATCTACCACACATTTTTGGAATTTTGTTTTTGGTGTTTTTTAATCTAACAGGAGCCTCATAAAATGGAGGACCAATAAAATGGAAGACCAGTGAGGGGAGTTTAGGCAGTAGAGGAGCCCTGCCTGGAGGAAGGGGTGCTGCCTTCTCAGTCCTGCTTAGATCCCCAAACTGCACAACGGTGGCCCACTGGTGTTCTTCTCTGGGCTTTGGCATCCCTCATTGCCACGGGCAACCTCTGAGGTCTTCCACCTGCGGTTCTGAAATTTGGGAAGAGAGCCCTGTGGGTCATGGGGGCTACCCGGGTTCCTAGGGACCCAGGAGGGCCAGGGACTCACTGGGAGACCCGAGGGAGGCTGCTTCTTCTGGATTGACTCAGTCTCCTCATTGTGAAATGGGGGCCTCGGAGACCATTTTCGGGTCGGTGTTCCTAGTGTCTAAGAAGTTTTGGGTAGAGAGTGCAACCAGAAATCTAAGCCTCCCCTTTAGGGTCTCAGGTGGCCTGGCTGGACCGAGGCTCAGGGGTGCCTGTAAACGGCACAGTGCATGAGATGGCGAACTGTGCAGCCGTGACCAAGTCTGAAGGGGCTTTCTTTTTTGGTGCGAAACAGTGTGAGTGCAAGGCCGCCGCTCATGTGGAAAAACAATGTCTGTGTGGCTTGCCTATAGAGGCAAAGCCTGTTCCTGCAGGAATCCCTGAGACCCTGATGAAGATAATTGCCTCCCAGAATAGGAACTCAGTGGCTGGGCAGGAGGGAGACGTGTGGCTGCTTTATTCTCTTTAGTATCTCTTGAGCCGCGGGCTCTGTAAGTGTATCCATTTTACAGGAAATACAATGGGAAGAACCTGGTGTGAACAGAAGTGCAAGAGTGGCTCCTGGATGCTCTCACAGCCACTTTCTGGTCTGCACACGGGGTACACGAGTGTGTGCAGCTGGTGAAAACTTACTGAGCTGCGCACTTGCACGTGAGTTGTACTTCATGGGAAAGCTGTAACCGAGTACGCTGTAAATGCTTGTTTCAGTGTCCGTTTTACAAAAACTCTGGATGACAGCGCTAACTGCGGTGATCTTTGGGATGGGTGCCATTTCTACGGTCTTGCAGCACTGAAATGTTTTATAGTGAAAACAGAAGCAGAGAAACCGATGGCTGCTTTTTCAGAACCAGAGATCAGGAGAGAGCACTTTTGGAAGGACACACAGGAAAGGGCTTCCAGCCACTGACTTTGGGGAGGAGCCAGAGGGAGGTATGGGATTACTTACCCCATGCAGAAATGATCTATTAAAAACTATTTAATAAGGCAAAACAAATGCTTATCATTCTGTCCCAGCTATTCTTGCTGGTGACGGACTGGCCTGGGGAGGCCTGGGATGGAGGTCATGCGATTTCTCTGGGGTCACCCAGCAAATCTGGTGGCAGAAGTGGGCCTCCAGCCCCCAGCACCCAAGTGTCTGCTCTGTCCCCGCTCCCGGGTTTCCTGCCATTGACAAGTCACAGTCCTTTCCTATGGCTTTGCCAGGGGCTGCCTGGCCCTGGGCAGACACAGGGAGCACAATGTGCTTTCCTAATTAGCTCCCCCAGGGGGAAGCATGACTACCCTGGGACAGGATAGGCAAGCCCCATGTCCCTGGAACACACGGGACATGGGGTAGAGGGTGTGTGGAAAGATCTCCCGGGCTGGACCTCAGCCCCTTGGGGCCCTCCTTCCTCTACTTCTCACCAAAGAGGTTAAATGTGGTGGTTTCATGGCCACTCCAACCTGGACTGACCCCCTTGTTCTCCCGGGGCCTCGGTTTTCGTCTGTGAGGCAGACAGGGGTGGGTCTGGCTCTCTGCTATGGGGTCTGGCATGGAGACCGTGCTCAGTATCTGTTAGTCTGCGAAACGGGCAGCCCCACCTCGGGCTCAGTCAAAAGGTCAAACGCAGAGCAGAGTGGATACAAGCATGGACTCTGGCCAGGCGTCTATCAGTAAACACTAATTAAAAGTGTTTGTTAGGGACGCCTGGGTGGCTCAGTTGGTTAAGCCGCTGCCTTCGGCTCAGGTCATGATCCCAGCGTCCTGGGATCAAGTCCCGCATCGGGCTCCTTGTTCTGTGGGGAGCCTGCTTCTCCCTCTGCCTCTGCCTGCCACTCTGTCTGCCTGTGCTCGTTCTCTCTCCCTCTCTCTCTCTGACAAATAAATAAATAAAATCTTAAAAAAAAAAAAATAAAAGTGTTTGTTAAATTCGTTTTTCAAATAGGCATGAGTGTACCCAGAGGCAAGGGTGGCTGCCCGGCTTGGCCACCTTTCCTTCCCTCCAGCCTCCTGAGCCTCTCTGATTCTGGCCTCGCAGGGACTGTTCCAGCCAGAGAGCCAAGGGCACTTGGCTGTACCGCCCAGCTGTCCCCATCACCATCGTGGCTGAATCTGCGAGATTGGGGAAACACCAGCCCTCACCTTGCAGGCCTGCTGGAGAAGCATCGGGGCCCTGGGGGGGCTGGCACTCCAGTGGGGCATCTCCAGGGCCAGGGAAGTCTTTAGGGGTGGACAGATCTCACCTCATCCTGCCATATGCCTTGGGGGGTCACACTGCTCCTCCAAATCATCTCAGCTAAAACAGGGGTAAGAACATCCCATTAGTGCATTCACTTGCATGTGGGGGAGCTGCGTGCCTACACAGCCTGTCTGCAAAAACACGGACAAGGGAGAGGTTACAGTATAGAACATTCATCAGGTGGAACACACAGTTATTAAACGGACGAGGCCACCCTTTACCTTTGCGTGCTGACTTGGGATGACAGCTGACCTAGGTCAGGGAGAGCCGTGCAAGGGGCAGAAAGCACGGACAACACACTATTGTTTGTGTAAAGGGTGGGAGAAAGTTAACATATACATATATTTCTGTTCTTGCTTGGCTATTCATAGGGAATGGGACAAGATCTAGGAATGGGACCGATCACAAAATGTGGTGGCTAAGGCTGCCTGAAGGGAGAGCTGGTGGCTGGAGGGCACAAGGAAGGGAAGCTTCCCTGTATTTCCTCTCGTACCTCTTGAAGTCTGAACCATGCAGATCAATAGATTCCTTACTCAAAAATAAATCAGATTAAGATTTCTTGACCAACCGCCACAGACAGCTAAGGGCTGTTCAAGGAGACTAAGAAGTCTGGTTATCTTGTCTTCTGGAGACGGTCCTCCTGCACCCCCCCAGCCCCCCGCTCCCCAGCCCCACCCCCTTCAGGGCTGAGGGCAGCACCTGTGACATCTGGGCCTCTGCCAAGTCTAGGAGGGGCCGCCTCTAACCTCTGATGTCCCTAGTCCTCACCCAACCCCCCATCGCCATTCTTCAGCTGGGAACATCTTTTATTTAAAAATACTTTTTTATTTTAAACCCACCAATTCTCTCTCTTATACACACACACACACACACACACACACATACACACACACATCCCCACACTCATTCACAGATATGCACACATCCTCTGTCACCAACAGTCTTTGTTTTTCCAAAAGTTCAGCCTTGTCTCTGACCGGCCAGGGCTGGGGCTGGCTGGCTGGGTCCTCATAGCTCTCTGGGGTGCAGTGGAGATGTCCCAGGGAGCCTGCCCACAGGGTCATGGGCCCAGACCATTGTCCCCTGGTCCCAACACGAAAGAGGTTTGCGTTGGGCTCCTGGGGTCTTCTCCCCTGTTTAACCAGTGGCTGGCCTCTGGCCTTCTTCAGGGTCCTGCTTGGAACAAATGCCACAGGGGACTAGGCTCATCTCCGCGGCACTCGGAGGGGGGCCACCCCCCTCACCTTCAAGCAGCTGCCCCCCAGGTCACGACGGCCGCCCTGCAAGAGGAAAGAAAGAGAAAGTTTGGTCAGGTCACCGTGAACACTGGAACTAACCTCTGTATCCAGCAATAGGGGACTTGATAAATAAATCACAGCCGCACGATGAAGTTCTCCACAGCAGAACGCCAAAAGGAGTCTTTGTGACTGATAGGGAATGATGGAGAGATAACTGCATTTAAGGACAAAGGCAAGAACTGAGTGAATGTTCCTATGTGCTGAGATGTCTGGAGAGAAGGGCACATGGGAAATTGCTAACAGGTTTCCTCAGAGGACAGGGATTTCATGGGGGACGAGGCATGACGGGTGGGAAGGAGATTTTCTCTCTTTCGTTCTTTCTTTTTAATGCTATGTACTTTTTTACCCTTTTTGTTTCTTGTAATTTCATTTTATGTACTTTGTTGTTTTTTTTTAACCCAATACATTTAAAATAATATTAAACGGTAAAACAAATGAACCCCACAGTGGTCCTCCTAACTGCCTGATTGTATGCGCAGTGGCTTACTCATCAACCTTCAAAAGTAGACTGTGGATTTCTAGCCTCCTTGCCTTCATTCAGGTCGTTCTCTCTTCCAGGAATACGCACTCTGGTCCTGTCTCCCTGGGAAGGTTTCTCTATTTCTGCCATTACCCAGCACTTCCGGGGACATTTCACTGGGAGAAACTTGGAAGGGGAAGACAGAGTTTCTTTTTGTTCCCCACTCAGGCTGGGAGCTGAGGGAGGAGTAGGGGAAACGTCCTCACTCCAAAATCCTGGTTGCAGCCCTGAGCCCGACATGAGTGGGTGCCAACTATTGCCCCTTGAATCCGTGCTGCTCACTGGGAGATGAGCTCATGGTGGCACCCCTGAAGCCACCTGTCCCTCAGCCCGTAGGGACCATCCCTATCTGGTGGTCTGAGGTCTGACGTGGGGCTATTGTCCTCGCTGTAAGTCAGCGAGGTCCCAGACATTAGAGCACTCCTCTGTTGAGGCCTCTAGCCACTTAAGGCCAAGCCCAGAGGCACCCAGCCAGTTGGTTAAAAAAAAGCTGGGCCAGAAATCCGTGTTGTCCAGCAGTTCTGCCTCCAGGACCTGCTGGTGTCTGAAATCCCACTGTCAATGCTCACCCCACCGAGCCTGGCTAGGAGATGGGGGGACAGGCCTCCTTCTCAGTCATCTAGAGAAATAGCCAACCATCTGAGAGCTCTGCCCCCTGCCCCCTCCGTCCTGGGCCCAGGTTGGGGCAGATCCATCCAGATGTGAGCCCAGCCTCCCTCGAGGCTCTCTGGGCCCAGGGACAACGTGTTCATTCACAGGCAGGGCTATTTTGAGGGCTGAGGCCACAGTCCCAGCAGAGCCCGGGGCTTAGGCTTCTCAGACAAATCTGGCAGGAGTGGCTGAGAAGGGGGGACAGGCGTGGGGGGTAGGGGGTGTAGTGTTGGGGGATTAAAAAACCCGCCTCCCATTCTTTCATGATGACCTCAGGGACAGGGGGAGCCATCTCTCAGCCAAGTCTGGCAGTCACCAGGAGACCCCAGTCTCATGCTAACGCTGGGACTGTTCACCTCCCTGAGATTGTGTCCTCATCTACAAAATGGGGTCAAAATGATTCTGCTGCCATCCCAGGGTGCAGGCTGTTGCAGACGCGGCTGTGAAAGAGGCTTGCAGATAGCCAAAAGCACTTAGAAGGGACCCTGACCAGGACCCCACTTCTCTGTCCCCGAGGAAGTCAGTGCCCAAGGCTCTGGGAAGCTGAGTCGGGCTTGAGTGAAATGGATCCAGGCTTCGATCCCTGCTCTGCCATGGACTACCCATCGGACTCAGGCAGGACTCAGACTTCACCGCACTGAGCCTGTCTCCCCGTGTGTAAAGCAAAGTCACGGTGAGGATCGTACGCGTTCAGCTAGTTAAAGCCCTTAGTACCGCGTCAGACACACAGATAAAGCGTTCAAGTAGATATTCACAAGTATCATTATCAGCATCAGCCAGTGAGGGTTCCTCCTTGCCTCCCCCCCACCCTCTGTGCCCCTCTCTGTGCCTGAGCTGTGTACGCCAGCTGGGTGGGGGGGGTGCTTTCCAAGATGATCCTACCCACCCCCAACTCCGGGTGACAAAGGGGGAACAGTAGAGACAAGAACCCTCCCTCCGTCTCCCACTTGCTATTTCTAAAGGACCACACTTGACCCCTCCTTAGACAGAAAGATCCTACAGAGAGCCTGGTGGTCCCTTGTGACCCCATCCTCAGATTAGCTATGTGGGAGGGAGGGGGTGGCTCAGAGTTAAGCAGCAGAGTCTGGGCCTTGGAGCTCTCTGGCCCCCTGAGCTCGGAAGGGGGACCCTGCAGTAGCTCCACGAAGAGTCCGTTTTCTTTCAGTTGAGCCTTCGAGGGGCCAGAGCTGGCCAGGATCACCCCTCTCGCCTACTCCCAGAGGAGCCTGTGGGGGAAAGCATGGCTTCTGCAGCCAAATTTGGCTAGGTTCTTGGTCCTGTAGACAGATCGCAGGGAAACAGCCAGACCCAGGCGAATAAATCCCTGTGATCCACAGGACAGGCTGAACCCAGCAGAGAAGGCCCCCACCCTGCCCCGATGTGGGTGTGGGTGCGTGGCAGATGTGCCTTCTCTGCCAGGCCTGCGGTTATAACTCGCCAGCCCCCTGCCCTCCCTCCCCAATAACCTTTCCCACTTCCCAATCAGGCAGGCTTGAGTTCAAACCCTCACTCCATCATGGACAGCGTCTCTAAGCAGGTGGGGGCCACCAGAACACCTCTGCCCCTAAGGGGTTTTAACCAGAATGGGTAATGAGTGCTTAGCCCAGGAAATCAGTGCCCATCACGACTGCCTCCCGTCTGTACTCTGCCACCTTCAACCTCTTTCCCCTTCCTTCTCTATATCATGTTTTCTGACGCCAACTCTTGGGGTGCCCTGCTCCTAGAACACCTTTCCCTATCCACTCATCTGCCGGCCTCTGTTCCCAAGCATGTGTCAGGAATTCAGCCCCTGGCTGGGGGCTTCCTCTGGGCTCCCATGGTCTCTTGGTGCTCTGCCTTCCCACCAGGAGACTGTGGTCTCCCTGTCTTCATCCCCATTCCCTTGCCCTGGCACTGGGAGTTCATGACTGTGTGGGTGGGGCCCCACGACCTGCTTCTCTGGGAAGGTTCTCAGAGCCAACAAAAGGCAGCTATTGGGTAGATAAGGTTGGCTGAACTGAAGGAACAGGTGAAGGGCAGTCCGAGGGTTATCATCAAGGGCCCAGCCAGCCCTCAGCATCCCAGGCCAGATACATGAAGGCCCACCTGGCTTTCCCACCCCACCTGGAACACCAGCCGGGGCCCACAGCTGAGAGTTGGCAGGGTACAAGTCAGGCAGAGCCTGAGACGACTGACTCAGGGAATCTGAAGCAGCCATGGGGGTGAGAGGCCAGGCTGGGAGTCTGATGAGTCAGAAGAAGACAGTCTGGGGCCAGGACACATGGGCTTCCCCGGGACAGAGTGAAGCAGGGGGCCTAGAGCAGCTATAAGAACCAAAGAGTGGGGGACTCAGAGACTGACTCTAATCCTCCGTGCCCTTTCACTTTCCAAAAGGCTGTGGGCCAGTCAGGGGCTCCCCCAGTCTCACTACCTCCATATGTAAATGATAGCTGCTGGAATCCAAAGCTATCACACACACCAGCTTCCCTACTGTAGGAGAAGGCTAGGACAAGAGAGGGAAAGGTGGGGGATGAAGCAGGCTCCTTGGGGCCTAAGCAGGAGGAGAACCCGCTTCCAACCAGGAGAGCCCCCTTTCAACCTCTGCAGTTACTCAGCCCCCTCCGCTCCCTATCAGGCTGGTTCTCATCCTTATGTGGGGGGACACACCACAGGAGCTCAGCTCCAGCTTCATCCAGCTGACTCAACGGTGACCTCGCCCCCACGCTCTATCCCTTTTGTGGAGACCCCCTTCTTCACTCCTACTGCTCATTAGCTGGCCACCTCAGATTTTTAGTCTGAGATACGTGTCTCCTCTTCTCAGTCTCCTGCCTTTGGGTCAAGTCTTAGGATGGCGGACAATTATTTTACTGGTGGGGGTAGTTCATGGCAAACGTGGACCAGCAAGCAACAGAACTTGCGTTGTGGCTTCCCAGGTGACCAAATGTGGGCATGCGATCACACCCCCCTGAGCCTCAGATCCTCATCTGTGATAAAATGGGCAGAATAACTACCTGCCTGGGAGTTCTTGTGAGGGTCAAAGAGGAGGAGGAACGCACCTCGCACCTGGGAAGCGCTTAATAAAATGATGGCCTTTCTAACTACTTCTCACGCTCTTTCCCCAGCACACCTTCAGTTAAAGGGGTGTCCTTCAAGGAGCCATCTCCGTTTTCTGGGCTTTCCTGCACCACCTCTGTTTGGGGGACTTTGAGCGAGTGGTTCTGTTACACATCAAACCCTGCGCTTGGAGCGCCGCAGCCCCCGACAAACTTCCTGTCGCTTCCCCCTCTCTTCATAGGGGTCTCCGTTCCTCTTCTGCTTCCCCAGGAGGCCCCGTCCCCCGCTAACCCCCGACCCGCGACTATAGTCCTGGGGTTCCGCGCACTCACCCCTTTGCGCTGGTTGCTGAGGCAGAAGGTGCAGATGGAGCGCGGCTGGCGGCCGCCGTCGGGGGCGGCGGGGACCGCGCTCTTGGCACTGCCGGCCGCACGGAAGCAGGGCTGCCCGTCGTCGGCCGCGTCGCCCAGCAGCAGCACGTTGGCCAGGTGCGCGATGTAGCTGGACGCCAGGCGTAGCGTCTCGATCTTGGACAGCTTGCGGTCCACCGGCTCGGTGGGGATGAGCGTGCGCAGCGCCGTGAAGGCCGTGTTCACGCTCTGCGTGCGGTCCCGCTCCCGCGCGTTGGCCGCCTGCCGCTGTCGCACCACCACCACGGGACCCGCGCCGCCACCGCCGCCGCCGCCGCCGCCGCCGCCACTCGCCCGCCGCCCGCCCCCGGGGCCCGGGCCGCGCCGCGCCGCCTCCAGGCCCTCGCAGCAGCCAAACGACTGGTCGGACGCGTCGCTCTCGCTGCGGTTCTCCTCGTCCTCGCTCAGCAGCCGCACGTCCGGATACAGCACGTGCGCGCCGACGGGGCGCAGCAGCGCGAACGCCATGGGCGCCGGGCAGTGTCTCTCCGTGCGCCGCGTCCCAGCGTCTGCCGCGCCCCGCCGTGCGCTCCCGCGCGCTCCCACGGCCCAGCCGGCCGCCGCCTTATAGCTGGGGAGGGGCCAATCACGAGGCCGCCCCGGCGGGGGCGGAGGCCGCCGCCCTGGCCAATGGGGAGGCGCCCTTCGCGTCCCGGCCAATGGCGAAGCGCCCACCGCCCCCGTTCCCCAGGTTGAAAGCAGCCCGGGAGCTAAGCCGCCCGCCCTGAAGGCTCCAGGCAGCGCAGGCGAGCGGGGCAAGTGTCTGGGGAGTTTGGGGGGGGCGGGGGGTTCTGGGTGGCTGGGATGGGGTGTGCCCAGGTCTGGACTCTCTATCTTCGGTCTAGACCCGCAGGGAGACTCTCAAGGCTTGTTTCCTCGTTCGGTAAGAGGGTTGCAGAGAAACCACCTCGGGGTTTTCCCGCCCCCACGTTCTGATACTGTGGTTCTGCAGCTTTCTTGTGTGTAAGAATTGGGGAAGGGGGCTGTTGGCATGACAGATTCCCGGGTTCCTCCCGTTCTGATTCAGCAGGTTTGGAACGGGACCCAGGAATCTGCATTAGGATGGTGTCCATGGAGAGCACTTAAGAGAAACACTAATCTTTCCAAATAAGGATTACACAGTGTCACATCCTCAACGGCAAACTTAAAAAAAAAAAAGCGGGGGTGGGGGAGAGGGACAAGAACAGCACACACAAACCAGTACTTCATTCATTCATTTATTCATCCAACAAATATTTCTTGGGTCCCTGCGATGTCAGGAATGGTTTTAGGTCTGCGAATAGAAAATTGACAAACTCTTTGCCCTCATGGAATTGACATTTTGGTTGAGGCCTTACTGTGTGCCAGCCATGTGCTGAGGGCTATACTGATCTTTACTACTCCTTGTTGAAGTTGTGCGGGAGTATCCCCGATTTACAGATCAGAGAGCTCTAGCCTTCAGTCTTACAAGAGGTGAGTGGAGGCTTTAGCCACAGCCTGTTTGACTTCACCATCACCCGTGGCCTACTAACCCTCACCACCAATAAAACACAGATTACCTTCCTGTAATCTCCACAATCCCACCCTGGCTCCAGATCCACACCTCTCTATTTCCTCGGAATGGCACCAGAGAGAGAGAGAGAAAGGTGTGACTGTCTTTCCTCGCTGCCTTCCTTCCTTTCTTCCTTCCTTAGGGAAACCTTAGATTGTTGAGTCTGACATGTTCTCCTTCTTGGGGGCCCTGGGAAGAATTACTAAGCTGTTGATGGCGGCTGGGGTCCCCACACTGTGCCCCCCTCCCAGCTCCATCCTGGGGAATGGTCCAACCTGTATCCCTAGGATTTGAAAATAACTCTCTTCAACCTGAATGCATCTATGTGGTAGAGAGGGCACAGGGAGTGAAGGCAAAGGGTTTCTAGATGTGTTTTCAGCTTGTTTTCCTTTCTGGGCCTCAGGTTTTTTGAAGATGACTCCCAGTTCTGTCACACTCCTTTCCTGGCTTCTCCTACCCAGGGCAGAATGGGGGAAGGGAGCTAGAGGGTTTCCCTTGGCTGTCTGGAGAGCAGCCCCTGATGTCTTCAAGCCCCAGGGTCTGTGGGAATTTCTGTTCCCACACCTGGCTCCCCCACCCCTCCTCATTTGACCGTGACCCCAGCCAGGCTGGGCTTTGGGGAAGAGGAGAAGGAGCCTGCACAGGCCCCCTCCCCACAGGGCTAGTCCCACACGCAGCCCCAGGCCAGGCTGCTGCTTCCTGAGCAGATGAGTTATTACCGGGAGATTTCCTTCCCTGTCGGCGCCTCCTCACAGGGGCTCTGGGCTCCCTTCACTTTCACTTTCTCCCCCTTCTCCCCCTCTCTTCTGCTCTCAGTCCTCAGGCAGCTTGAAATTCCTCTGTCCGGTCCCCTCCCCACTCCAGCTCCAGGTTGGAGAAGCCAAACAGGGCATGAACTGGGCCCGGAAGCTGGGGAGGGCTTACTTGCTAGGCTCATTCATTCACTCGCTCCTCAGGCAGGCTTTGACATTGGGGACCCTGGGAGTAAAATAAAACCATGAATGAGACTGAGTCGGGCCTTTGGAAAGCGAGCTGTAAACAAAGAACTCCAGGACAATGTGATGGGAGCCATAAGCCTGCCTCCTAGAGCCGGGGTCCAGCCCAGGGGTAGCTGCCTCATGGAGTTCGGTTTCCTGCTCAGAAAACTGGGGATAATCATAACCCCTCCCTAGGGCTAGTGATGGTTCCTAGAGTGCATGCCTGTTAAGCCGTGTCCTGGCACCTATCGAGAACTCAACACATAAGAGGCGTTTGTGCTGAATCTCTTAGAATTTGGCTGCAGGTGGAGGAGAGACCCATGGCCAGCAAAGGCTGAGCAGCTTTGACTGTTCCCAGTCCCATCCCTGGGAGTGGGCATGGAGCTCCTTGCCACATTCTTAGCTCACCCACGCGAGGGGCTCAGCTCCTTCCATCCCCTGTCCTCTGTCTCTGCTCCAGCCACACTGCTTCCTCACTGCCTGTGGAGCCCACGTCTGCTGTGCACCCGCCTGGATACCCCCGAGCTTAGTCCCTCACTTTCTTCTGGTCTTCCCTTAAATCTCACCTCCTCGGAGAGGCCTTCCCCCACCACGGCCCCTACCCCCTCATCCCTGCTAGCACCCCCCACAGCTCTCCCTCTCCACTTCATCTTGCTTTCCTTCTTTCCATGCACCTGTTACTGCTTCTCTTCCTTCATCTGCAAATATTAATTGAGCACCTACTATATGCCAGGCACAGTTCTGGGTCTGGGGCATACGGCAGCGAACGTACTACATAATTAGCTGGCTCCCTCCGCTGGAACATAAGCATCATGGGGCAAGGGCACGGTATTTTGCTCATCTCCTCTCCTCTCTATCACAACCTTCCAAGGTAGGCATCGTTATTATTCCCAATTTACAGATGAAGACCCCCAAGGTCCTAAGAGCGGGGAGTGACTTTCTCGATTGAGGTTGCACTGTGGGCCAAGGGGATCTCAGGTTGGTCACACTCTTCCCCAGCCACAGGGCCTCTCTAGCAGCCCAGAGGTGTGGGAGGTCTGAGAAGGAGTCTGTCTGGTAAGAGGAGAGTCTTTTTTTTTTTTTTTAAGATTTTATTTATTTATTTGACAGAGAGATAGAAAGTACAAGTAGGCAGAGAGGTAGGCAGAGGGAGAGGGAGAAGCAGTCTCCCCGATCATCAGGGAGCCCAACGTGGGGCTGGATCCCAGGACCCCAGGATCCCAACCCGGGGTAGCCTCTTAACTGACTGAGGCACCCAGGCACCCCTAGGTGCAGCTTCATGGTGAAGCCCGCTTTGTTGCTTTTCTGCCTTGGTGTAATCTGGCGTGTTGATCACACTGTATTCTGACTTCTCTCCCTTTGTCCCTGATTCTTCACTCTCTTTCCTTCCCCACACAGGACACCCACTCTAATATATTTTTTAAAGACTCCATTTTTTTTTTTTTTAAAGAGCAGTATTAGATTTACAACAGAATTGAGACAGCACAGAGCTTTCCCATATTCCCTTTGCTCCGCCGCAAATAACCTCCCCATTATCAGTGCCACTTGCCAGAGTGGTGCATCTGCGACAATTGATGAACCTGCATTGACCTATCATTATCATCCACAGTCCATAGGTGACTTTGGGATTCATTCCTGCTGTTGTACAGTCTGTGGGTTTGGACAAATGTTTATAATGACATCATTATCTTACCATCATTATGGTCTCATACTGACCATTTTCATTGTCCTAAAAATCCTCTATACCATGCCTGTTCATCTACATCCCATGCCTGCCACTGCTGATCTTTTAATCATCTCTGTAGTTTTGCCTTTTCTAGAATGTCATATAGTTGGGAACATACAGTACATAGCCATGACAGATTGACTTCTTTCTCTTAGAAATATGCATTTAAATTTCCTCCATGTCTTTTTGTGGCTTGAAGATGCATTTTTTAAGCATTGAATAATATTCCATTGTCTGGATGTATCACACTTATTTGGCCATCCACCTTGAAGAAATCTTGGCTGCTTCCAAAGTTTGGCTATTATGAATAAGGCTGCTGTAAGCATTGTGTGCAGGTTTTTGTGCAAACATAAGTTTCCCACTCCTTTGGAGCATGATTGTTGGATTGTATGATTTGTTTTCTTATTGTTGAATTTTAAGAGTTCTTTGTATATGTTGGATAACAGTCCTTAATTGGATGTGTCTTATGCAAATATTTTCTTCCAGTCTGGGGCATGTCTTGTCATTCTCTTGACAATGTATTCCACAGAGAAGAAGCTTTTGATTTTAATGAAGTCCAGCTTCAAAGAACTTTCCAGTTCTTTCTTTGATGGATCTTGTCTTTGGGGTTGGATCTAAAAGTCTTTACCACATACAAGGTCATCTAGGTTTTCTCCTATGCTGTC
The DNA here is from genome assembly GCF_002288905.1 of Enhydra lutris kenyoni. Lineage (NCBI taxonomy): Eukaryota > Metazoa > Chordata > Mammalia > Carnivora > Mustelidae > Enhydra > Enhydra lutris. Next base: position 27,289,383 of record NW_019154090.1, read on the forward strand.
TTCTAGGTATTTTATAGTCTTGTGTTTTACATTTAGGTCTGTGATCCATTTTGAGTTAAATTTTGTGAAAAGTGTAAGGTCTGTGTCTAGATTCATGTTTTTGCTTATGGATGCCCAGAGTCCAGTTGTTCCAACAACATTTGTTGAAGGGACTATCTTTACTTCATCATATTGCCTTTGATCCTTGTCCAAGGTCAGTTGGCTATAATTATGAGGGTCTATTTCTGGGCTTTCCATTCTGTTCCATTGATCTTTTTGTCGATTATGCTGCCATTATAATGCTGTGTTGATAACTGTAGTTTTTTTTTTAAAGATTTTATTTATTTATTTGACAGAGAGAAATCACAAGTAGACGGAGAGGCAGGCAGAGAGAGAGAGAGAGGAAAGCAGGCTCCCAGCTGAGCAGAGAGCCCAGTGCGGGACTCGATCCCAGGACCCTGAGATCATGACCTGAGCCGAAGGCAGCGGCTTAACCCACTGAGCCACCCAGGTGCCCCTAACTGTAGTTTTCTCGTAAGTCTTGAAGTTGGGTAGGATCAATCTCCAGCTTTGTTCTTCTCCTTCAATATTGTGTTGGCTCCTCTGGGTCCACTAAATATTGGCGATGTGTGTCTTTGAATATGCCTATGTCCTCATAAACTATGTGGGGCTGATTCGTGTGAGTGGGTTATTAATGAACACAAATGGTTGTTTCTATAGATCTGTTTGGTAGGTTGGTTTGTTTACTTGACACTGTGCTCTGTGTGCTGACTCTAATTCAAGTGCACTCCTTCTAACCGCTGCTTAGTACGTATGGTGCACATGTACCTACCAGGCCTCCTTTTCCATTGCCTTTAGTGATGGATCCTATGGCCGCCTCTGACTTCTGCCTCTCTAAGCACAGCTGTGATGGACCTCTGGTGCATGACTCTCACAGACTCCTGTGTGTGTTTCTCTGGGATAGACACCCAAGGACAGGATTTTTGGGGCAGAGATAATGCACACACTTAGCATAAGCTCTGTCTGACTGTGCTCTGGGATGGCTGCTCCAGTCCACATGCCTAGTGGGCTTGAGGCACCCTCAGCCCCACGTCATCCCTGGCACTTGAAATGATCTGATTTCCTGTTCTAATCTGCATTTCTCAATGATGACAGAGAAATGGGTTGTTTTCCATCTCATTATGCTTGCCTCCTCCACTAGACTGTGAGTTCTCCAGGGCATGGGATGGAGGCTAGTATCCTAGGCCAGAGCTTGGCACACTGTGGGCAATGAGGAATACTTGTTGAGTGAATGAAGACATGAAAAGGCTGGTGCCCAACCTCCCACCCCTACTTTGTACCTAGATGGTATAGAGTACCATCCGTCTCTATCTTGTATACCACATGTATATATCTTGGGCATAGATAAGGGACACAGCAGAAGGACAAAGTCCCACACATTAATCTGCTTGGAGAAGAAGACTCATGAAAGTATTTATTGAGTGCCTTGTTTGGGTCAAGAACTCATTGATCTATTACTTGCCATCTCAAGTTCAGTCAGGCGAGATGAAAATATATTTCTATGTCACATTCAGAGCGTTTGCAGATCCTGCACTCTGTGCTGTGGTATCCAGGCTCAAAGAGGGCCCACCATGACCCTTGTCTCTCAGTATTTGCACCCTTGTGCAGACCCTTCCCCCAACGAATCACTTCTGGCTTATGTGACCAAAAGAACCTGGCAGAAGAGATAGTAGCTGATAAAAGCATTGAGCTTCTGCCTCGATCTCTTGAATCACCCACTCTGGGGACAGCAGCCACCCCATGATGAGGATATACTGGTTATCCTGTGGAGAGGTCCCCCAGCTTGAAGGCAGCACCAGCTGGCCAGCCCTGTGGGTGAGCCTCCTTGGGTGTGGGTCCTGAATTTCCGGCCCAAAGGAACTGTTAGGAAGAGCAAAGATAATAAAGAAAGGCAGAGATAGATAAAGATAATGAATAATGATTGATGTTGTAAGCCCCTAAGTTTAGTGTCTTTGGTTGTGTCACCTTAGACAACTAAAGCAGGTGGTGTCAGGGATCCAGGCTCTGTCTATCTTTTTGTTCCATCGTATGTGGCCTCTACCCTCTAAGTTGTCCCAGACGAAAATGGCTGCAGGGGTGGTTCTGTTGGCAAAAAGGAGAAAGAAGAGGAAGAAGGAAGGGCATGCTTCACCCTTTAAGGATACTTGTCTGGGATTTATAATTACACTTCTACTTTTGTCCCCTTGACCAGACCTTGTTATGGGCCCTTACGCTACTGAAAAGGAGGCTGGGAAATGTAGTCTTCACTGCAGGTGGCCACACACGTTTTTATTAAGAGAAAAGAGGGGAAGACTGGATACCAGGAAACAACCAGGAATGTCTGCCGTCATGTGGTTGAGTTTGCAGATGGGGAGCCTGACTGCCTGGGTTTACCTCTGCTGCTTTCCAAAGCTGTATGACCCTGAACATTTGACCGAGTTTCTCTGTGCCTCAGTTTCCTCATCTGTAAAACAAGGATCCCCCTAGAGCCCACCTGCAGAGGGTGGCTGCGAGGAAAGTAGAGCCATCCTGGCACACAGTCTGCGTCCTCTCTCCTTGAATCTGGGCAGGTTTGTGACTGCTTCGACCTGTTGAACTTGGCAGAAGTGACTTTCGAAGTGACCTGGGACTTCTGAAGCTGCGTCACACAAGGTGATGCACTGGAACCCACTTTTGCTTGGCACTCAGAGTTGCCATGTGACAAGTTCAAATACCCTGAGACCACCATGCCGTGAGGAAGCCCAGGCCACATGGAGGGCTACACAAAGGTGCCTCTGATGGATTGTACTCTTCTTCCCGTCCTCCCAGCCCAGGGGAGAGGTATGTGAATAAAGACGCTCTCATAGGACCCCAGCCCCAGCTGGTGGGTCTTCCCAGTTGAAGTGCAGTGCACTTCAGGAAGCAGAGACAGGCCTTTCCTGCTGTGCCCATTATGACGAATCCTGAATTACAGAATCTGTAAGCATAAGAAAATGGTTGTTTTAAGACACCAAGCTGTAGGGTAAATTGTCCCACAGCAATACTAATTGTAACTGTAGCTCACCGCAGCGCCTTCCAAATATCTTCACATCTGAAAATACCCAAAGCCTGAAAGTACAGTTGATTTTTGATTATCTGACGTAATTATATTCTGTAAAGTCACCACAAAGACTGAATTAGCAGTTAACTGAATGACAGCTCCTAAGAGGGAAATACAGGGTGAGGATCCTTTGAGCCTCAGGTCATCGTATTTTCATCAACTGATCAATACTTCCCCTGGTTTATGTGTGTTTCTGTTGAAGGACACCTTATTTAATATATACTGTTGATTCATTAACCTTGAATCCTGGACAACAGGTAACTCATGCCAGAGCAAAGCTTATTTAACATGTGTCTTTTCTCCCTAAGGCGTGTCACAGCTTTCTGGAGCTTACGAACACTAGGCAGTGTTTCAGGACTATTACTGGGGACATTTTAGATAGCAAAATCTCCAACAAAAAGCCCATGGATGTGTAAAGTGGGGCACTAAATAGACCACAGAAATGGACCCCCGTTTACAGTATGAGAGTGGACACAAGAAGACAGAACGACAGCTTGACCCACGTCAGCTGGGAACGTGTGTCCAGAGACTCAGGGAGAGAATGGAAGCACTGGGAGTATTTGTTTGTGAATTACACATACATTTCAGCGAGTAGGCAGATTCCTTAATACAGTCTTTGAATAATAAGGGTTGACGGTATTATTTAATACGTTCAGGGCTTGCAATCCTGGTTAATAACCAGAGGAAGTGAGAGGCATGGAGCAGATAAAGGGGGCACCCCAAGTGCCTTGCTTTTGTCATTTGTGAAATGTGAGTGATGACGCCTACCCCATCCGGTTTGCGGAGGGAGGGAGTGATAGCAATAACATCAGCTATTATTTATGGAGGGCTCCATGCTGAACACTTGACATGCCTGTTCTCATTAACTCCTGACCACAGTCCTTATGAGACAGATCCCATTATTAAGCCCATTTTACAGATGAGGAAATGCAACCCCAGCCAGGTCAAGGGACTTTGCCCCACATCTTACAAACTAGACCAGATGAAGCTGGATCCCATTTCTGTCTGAGTCCCACCCGCATGTCCTTTCCCACACTGCTCCAGACTACGCCAGAGCCCCTGTTTACAAGACGCCTGGCATAGAGTGTGTTCAAAGTATGTGGAAATGCTTTGCTGATGATCCTAAACTGGGATCTGGGGCCTTTGAGGCAGTTCTTTAAAGGGAGAGGGGAGGCTGAGCCCCAGGCAGGGTTGGTGGGGGGCAGAGTAGGAGCCATAGGGAAGGAAGGAGCCTGTGTGGTAGCAAGGCAGGGCAAGGAGCTAGGAGAATCTTGTATCAGACCCCGTGCTCCCCTCCCACAGAGGGTTAAAGCAGCCCAGGCTCCTTCCGGCTGAGCGGAAATCAGATTTTGAGAGCTGAGCAGAGCTCCGGAGGGATGTTTTTCTTCTCCATTTGTCTGCTGTGGCTGGCCCATAAAATCTACCGGAACTCCATGCTGAACTGAGGAATTCCTGCTGAACGGCGACATGGAGAAAGCAGGCAGGAGGCGCGGGGGG
>NW_019154090.1:27970579-28095191 GCF_002288905.1 Enhydra lutris kenyoni
TATAGTCTCTCATGGTTCACCTCCCCTTCCAATTTCCCTCAACTCCCTTCTCCTTTCCATCTCCCCTTGTCCTCCAAAATTTGTAATTTTTGGATTTTCTTATTTTTAAGTAATCTCTATGCCCAACATGGGCTTGAACTCACAATCCTGAGACCAAGAGTCACCTGTTCTACAAACTGAGCCACCTACGTGCCTCCCCCCAGCCCCGTGAATTCATTTTTTTTTTTCAGATTTTATTTATTTATTTGACAGACAGAGATCACAGGTGGGCAGGGAGGCAGGCAGAGAGAGAGGGGAAGCAGGCTCCCCACTGAGCAGAGAGCGCAATGTGGGGCTCAATCCCAGGACCCTGAGACCACAACCTGAGTCGAAGACAGAGGCCCAACCCACTAAGCCACCCAGGCACCCCTCTCTTTTTTTTTAAAAACTACCTTATTGAAGTATTATTTACATACAGTAAATACCAGAAATTGTACTATATACAGTTCTAAAACTTTAAAAACATTTTTTTAAAATTTGAAGTACAGTTGACATATAATATTATATTTATTTTCAGGGGTCAACCACTTTGGGAGTTGAACTGCTGAGTTTGTCCTCAAAATGGATATCGAGAAAGAGGGCTGAGGCCTCTCATGCAAGTTTTTTCACAGCTGGGTTATGAACATCATCTCAGGTGCTCCTCTCAAGAACTCCCTGAGGTAGGTATTATTCTTGTTACCACCATTTTCCAGATGAGAAAACTGATGGGGGCAGAAACATGAGGGGACCATATATTCAGTTGGCATCATGAGCAGGATCTGGACTCAGATCAGATGACTTAAAGTTCTGCTCAATGTAGGTCATCAGCTTTGTACTCCAACTTTCCCCTTGATGTATGTGACCATCAGACGGATGACTCCATCTCACCTCAAGACATATTTGCAGGATATCACGGTGTTTCTCCATTGCAAGTGAGGTGGGGGAGTAGGGAGGTGAGGCAGATGTTTCCTTCTAAGAGGATCTGGGGAGGGGATGTGGAATTCTAAAAACCTTTCCCACCTGTCCTTGGCTAGGCCTGGGCTAGGAGCCCAGGAACCGCCTCACAGTTGTGACTAAGTCATACCTCATGTTCAGTCCTAGGGATTGCTTTTGTCTATGGAGTCCTTAGTTCCAAGAAGTTCAGCAGCATCTGCCCTCAAACACCATGATGTGAGCCAGTCAGGTCTGTTCACTCTAATCCTTTCTGGTGGTTTGTTCCCTGGCCTCAGGTCGTTTCCTCGCATCTCACACACAAGCATGGAAAGATGCCCTCCCCTCAGCACAGGGCTGAGAATAGTGCCTGTTCCCACCAGCCAAACTGGAATACCTCATGATTGACAGAGCAATGGGTAGAACACATAGAAGGGAGTACTCATAGAGAAGTGCTCTGTTTCCATCTAGCAAAGCTGAACAGCAAGACCCTGAAATGATAAAAACAGATAACATTCTATTGTGAAGCTTTGACATATGTTTAAGTAAAGTTCTGACAACAGTAGAATAAAGACTGGGCAGTGGGGGAGACACTAGAATCCCTTCGAAGGTTTCCTAACCTGTGTGGTTAATGGTGTGCTGTCATTTAAAGGTAGATGGTGATAAATTATAGACGAATACTGTAAACCTTAAAGCAACCACTAAACAACAAAATGAAGAGTTATAGCTAATAAGCCAATGAAGGAGACAAAAGAGCATTATAAAAATATTTGTCAATCAAAAGAAGACAGAAAAAGAGAAAAAAGGGAACAAAGGCCAAATAGGACAAATAGGAAGGTAATAAGATCTAAACCTAATCCTGTAAAAAATCATCTTGAATGTAAATGGTTTAAATACACCATGTAAAAATGAGAGATTGTGGGACGCCTGGGTGGCTCAGTTGGTTAAGCAGCTGCCTTCGGCTCAGGTCATGATCCCAGCGTCCTGGGATCGAGTCCCACATCGGGCTCCTTGCTCGTCAGGGAGCCTGCTTCTCCCTCTGCCTCTGCCTGCCATTCTGTCTGCCTGTGCTCACTCTCTCTCCCTCTCTCTCTCTCTCTGACAAATAAATAAATAAAGTCTTTAAAAAAAATGAGAGATTGTTGGATTGGATTAAAAAAAGTAAAACTTAACTATCTGTTACCTACAAGAAAGCACTTTAAATATTGAAGTTGCATGTATGTTAAAAGGAAAATGATGGGAAAAGATATAGCCTGTGAATACTAATCAAAGGAAAGCTGGAGTGTCTATCTTAATATCAGGTAAAGTAGACGTCAGAGCAAAGAATATCTCTAGGAAGAAAGAATGTTATTTCATAATGATAAAGGAGCAAATTAATCAAGAAGACTTACAAATCCCAAACATTTGTGCACCAGATAATAGGAGTTCAAAGTATATGAAACAAAACCCAGTAGAATGGAAGGGGGAATCAGAGAAATTCACAGCTATACTTTGAGATATCAATATCCTTCTTTTCACAGTTGATAGAACATGTGGGCAGAAAGTCAGAAAGAGTACAGAAGACTTGAAAAGCACTGTCAACTAACTTAGTCTAATTGACATTTGTCAAACACTATGACCCCCATATAGGAGGATATACAGTTCTTTTCAAGTGCACAAAGAACATTTGCCAACATGGAGCATATTCTGAGTCATAAAAATGGTCTCAACAAGTTAAGAAGAATTCAAGCATACTCTTTAACCACAGTGTAATTAAATTAGGATCAGTAACAGATGCCTAGGAAACCCTGAGATATTCACAAGCTGAATAACATACTTTCCAATAACACATGCATTAAAGACAGAATGAAAGGGAAATTAGAAGGTATTTTTATCCAAATGAAAATGAAAACACAATATTAAAATTTGTGGGATGCGTCAGGAAATTTATAGCATTTAATGACTATATTAAGAAAGAAGAAAAGACTTAAATAAATGACCATAGTTACTATCTTAAGAAACAGGGAGGGGCACCTGGTTGACTTAGTTGGTTGGGTGCCCAACTCCTGATCTGGGCTTGGGTCATGATCTCAGGGTCCTGGGGGTAGAGCCCTGCATCAGACTCTGTGCTCAGTGTGGGGCCTGCTTGGGATTTTCTCTGTCCCTCTCACTCTGCCCCTCCCCAACCACCCACGCGTTCGTCTCTTAAAAAAAAAAGAATAAAAAAGGGAAGAAACAGGAAAAAAAGAGCAAATTAAATTCAAAGTAAGTAGAAGAAAGGAAGCCACAAATATCTGTATGAAAATCAACAAACTAAAAAACAAAAAACAATAGAGAAAAGTCAATAAAAATGAAATCTTTGAGAAGATCATTATAATTGATAAACCTGTAGCCATACTGGAAAGAGAGAAAGAGAGACTCAGATTACTAATCAGGAATGAGAGAGGTGACACCAGTACAGACTTTACAGATAAAACCACAATGAACTATTTCTACACACCTGTGAGAATGACTAAAATGAAAAAGATTGACCATACCAATGTTGGCGAGCATGGAGAGGAAATATCATCTTCATACATAAAGACTCATTAATACTGAAGCCTCTGAGGTCCTTGAACCTGACTTTCTGCTATTTGCTACGTGTCCTGGCCTGTGGCTTGGTTGGCCTTTCTCATTTCCTTTTCCTGTTTTATGTCAAATCCTGTGACATGCTGGTTGGTGTTGTTTGAAGGTTTTTTTCTGATGTATGACATACATAATACTGTAGGCAAGTGCACAAGTATTACCTGGGGCTCACTGAATTTTTAGACTTTTGGTATCTGTATATACCTGTATAATCACCACCATGAGCCAGAGAGGGTTCCTTCTTGTTCCTTCCCCTTCAATCTCTGTGTAAGGCCCCGACAGTTGTGTGGGGGAAGCAAACTGTGTCCTGCCTCATCTCACAAGGGCACTAATCCCATTCCTGAGGACTCCCCCCTCACGACCTTGTCACATCCCAAAGGCTCTACCTCCTAACACCATCATGCTGAAGGGGGCATGTATGCTTCAACATAAGAAGTTGAGGGGGACACAGACATTGTGTCCATGGCCAATGGCAGTGCAGTGGGGGTGTGAACCATCCATGCGGACAGTGGGTGTGTTTTTCCAAGATGTTGGGGAAGGTCATGGAAAAGCTGTGACCATCCATTGACCTGTTAGCTGAACCTGGGGACTGGGAAGCTCCACATCTCCTCCTGTCCTCCAAACAGGGGCTCCATGTGCCTTTCCCACACCCAAAGGCTGTTCCAGGGATGTGGCCTGGAGATAGTGATGTGGTGTTAACATTTGGATGGTATATATGACTGAACCCAGTTAAGGCCACTATAGAAATGTTTAAACTTTGGCAGTGGAGGGTGGGGAGCCATTCCTCTTGCTGCCACCCAAAACAAACTTTGTATGTAAGTTCCTTTTGATTTAGCACGGGGATCCTGCTTAAGATTCTCTCTCCCTCTGCCCCCTGCCCCGCCTTTTGTTCTCTCTCTCTAAATAAATAAATACACAAATAAAACTGTTGTCGATCAGACTGGAGTGGCTGACCTGTTTCTTTGATCTTGGGGGGGGGCAGTGTCTCTGGGGGCCAGTTTTAGATTACACGCAGGAAGTTCCCTAGGAGGGCTGTGAACTGACAGTTGTTGCCTTTTTTCTTTTTTGTAATGCAAGTGCCTGACTTAAGCTTTGATGGCCAAGGCATGCATTTCAAGGAGGCATCCACTTCTCAAATGAACACCAGGACAGCCCCCAGCCTGGATAAAGAGCCAGTCTTGACCTGCTGCTGCTCCTTCGTTTCAGAGATCTTGGTTAATTTCTGTAACTGACCATTTGGTCCTCTTGCCTTTTTCTCTTCCCAAGCTTTAAATTTCTGCTACCCTGTTTTAAATTCAGCAATAAAGAGTGAGCCCAGGAAACCCTAGCCCCCTACCTTTGACTCCAATAAAAACAGAACCCCATGCCCATGCACACTCACTCTCTTCCTGTGACCTTGCTGTGTGGCTCCAGGTTTCCTGTGTGATTTCCAGGTCTCATAAGTAATAATTCTTTATTTCTTTAAAGTTTCCTGATGGTTGTTGCTGAAGGGCATCTTGGAATCATAAGAAGAACCACAAGGGCAGGTCCTACCTCAGTTGTGGTTATTAATAGGCTCAAAACTCCGACCTCATAGATAACCACCAATCTGATTTCTATTACCATAGACCAGTTTTGCTTTGTTCTTGAATTTCATATAAATAGAGTCATACAGTGACTGGTGGTGTCTGGCTTCTTTCATTCATCTCAAAGCTTTGTATGTGTACTTGTGTTCTTTTTTCTGTATTGTGGTAAAAAACAAAACCAAAACCGTAACATTAAGTTTACTTTCTTAACCATTTTTAGGTGTACAGTTCAGTAGTGTTAAGCATATTTAAGTGGTTGTGCAACAGATGACTAGAATTTTTTCATCTTGCAAAACTGAAATTCTATACCCCTCAAACACTAATTCCCCCTCCCTTCTCCCTTCAGCCCTTGGCAACTATCTTTCCACTTTCTGTCTCTATGATTTTGACTATTTTAGAATACTTAATATAAATGGAATCATATAGTATTTGTCCGTTTGTGGCTGGTTTATTTTGCTTAGCGTGATTTCCTCGAGGTTCATGCATATTGTAGCCTGTGATGGGATTGCCTTCTTCTTAAAGGCTGAATGGGGTGCCCTGGTGGCCCAGTTGCTTAAGTGTCTCTCTCTTTTTTTAATGATTTTATTTACTTATTCGACAGAGAGAAAGAGAGATCACAAGTAGGCAGAGAGGCAGGCAGAGAGAGAGGGGGAAGCAGGCTCCCTGCTGAGCAGAAAGCCTGATGTGGGGCTCGATTCCAGGACTCTGAGATCATGACCTGAGCGGAAGACAGAGCCTTAACCCACTGAGTCACCCAGGTGCCCCTGACTCTTTTTTTTTTTTAAAGATTTTATTTATTTATTTGACAGAGAGAGTGCACAAGCAGGGGGAGCAGCAGGCAGAGGGAGAAGCAGGCTCCCCCCTGAGCAAGGAGCCCGCAGGACTCAGTCCTAGGACCCTGGAATCATGGCCTGAGCCAAAGACAGATGCTTAACTGTCTAAGCTACCCAGGTGTTCCTTTTTTTTTTTTTTTTTTTTTAAAGATAGAGCGAGCTCACCAAGCAGGGGGAGGCGCAGAGGGAGAGGGAGAGAGAGAATTTTAAGCAGGTTCCATGCTCACTGTAGCCCTATGCAGGGCTCCATCTCAGGACCCTGAGATCATGACCTAAGCTGAAATCAATACCCAACTTTTGTATCAACATGGACAGAACTGGAGGAGATTATGCTGAGTGAAATAAGTCAAGCAGAGAGAGTCAATTATCATATGGTTTCACTTACTTGTAGAGCATAAGGAATAAAATGGAGGACATTAGGAGAAGGAAAGGAAAAGTAAATTGGGGGAAATCAGAGGGGGAGACGAAGCATGAGAGACTGTGGACTCTGAGAAACAAACTGAGGGTTTTGGAAGTAGAGGGGTAGGGGGTTGGGTGAACCTGGTGGTGGGTATTACAGAGGGCACTGCATGGAGCACGGGGTGTGGTGCATAAACAATGAATCTTTGAACATTGAAAAAATAAAAAGATTAAAAAAAAGTTGGAAACTTAACTGACGGATCCAACCAGGCACCCCAGCGTCTGACTCTTGATTTTTCATTTCATTTCTTTTCTTTTTTTTAATTACTTTATTTATTTTTTAAATTTAATTTTAGTTTTTCAGTGTTGATTTTGCATTTCTGCTTGGAGAGGCTGACCATCTATTTTCATATGCTTGTTGGCTATTTGTAAGTCTTCTTTAGAGAGGTGTTTGTTTATTCAAATCCTCACCCATTTTTTATCAGGTTCTTTTTGTTGTTGTTGATTTGTGGAGGTTTCTTGTCTGTTCTAGATATTAATCCCTTATAGATAAATGACTTACAAGTATTTTCTCCCATTCCATAGGTCGCCTTTTCTTCATGTTGATGTTTTCTTTGATGCAGTTTTTTTTTTCTTAATGTTAAATAATGTTTTTCTCTAGTAGGAGTTTCTAGTTTTAAGTCATATAGTTAGGTCTTAAATCTATTTTTGGTTAATTTTTGTCATACCTGCCTGATGATTTGATTCTTTTGTCACTATATAACGACCTTCTTTATTTCTTGTGACTTTTTTTCCCCCTGAAAGTCTGTTTTATCTGCTATGAGTATGGCTACCCCTTACTGTCTTTAGGTTTCCATTTGCATGGAATATTTTTTTTATATCCTGTCACTTTAAGCCTACCTATATCCCTAGAATTAAAGTGAGGTTGTTTTTTTTAGACAGTATATAGTTGGAGGGGGCGTGTGGGGGAGACAGGCAATATATAATAAATAAAGTAAATAAGTAAATCATGCAGTATGTTAGAAAAGTGATCATTCTTATGAAAAAAAAATAGGGGGATGAGGAGAGACGGTGGTGAGAAGTCACGGGAGCCAAGGTAAGGACTTTGGCGTTTTCTGTCAGTGATATGACCACCTATTGCAAGGTTTTGGAGCAGAGGAAGGACAAGATCTAACTATTGTTTTGAAGGGCTCCTCTGCTGGCTACATCGAGAATGGATGGGGGAGGTGAGGGCAGAGGCAGGGAGGTCAGTGAGGAGCTAATTGCAGCAATCCAGGAAAGAGAACGGTGGATGCATTCAGGGAGTGGAGATGGAGAGATGTGGTCGTTTCTGGATACATTTCAAAGCAGAGATAACACGGTTTCCTGATAGAAAGGATGTGAGATGAGAGAGGAGAGTCAAGGATGCCTCCTAGATTTTTGGCTCCAACACCTGGAGGAGTGAAGTTCCCATGAACTGAAATAGGGAAGTCTGTGGGTGGGGCAGGTTTTGGGGGGATGAATAGAAGGTCAGTTTTTGAAATGGTGAGTGTGAGATGTTTTTGTGCATCCAAGTAGAGCTACAGAGGAAGCAGTTAGATATAATATCTAAGGGAGAGGGCCCAGATGGAGAATAAAATTTGGGAGATTCAGCCCCTGGAGCTGGATCTTCATTGGACCACATCAGTTATGGAGTCCCACCTCCTGGACAGTGATTGGCTGAGTAACTGGTTGAGGGACAGACGTTGAGATTTTGGCCAATCGGATGTGAAAGGAAGAGTATGGCCGCCTGGGGGTTGGGGCAGAATTCTTCTAGATTTATCTGTGCATAGATGGTGGATTTTTAAGAAACCTGTATGGATGAGTCTAATACTTACCATTATTAAAGCATCATAGAAACTATGGGCAGGATATTCAGAGCTCTAGGTTCTGAAAACCAGTTAATATATCCCGGTTTGATATTATATCCCTGTCTGAATTATATCCCGGTTTGATTAATATATCCCTGTCTGAATTTGCCTTCCACATGACTTTTTTTTTCTTTTTTTCTGCCAAGCCTGAAATCAATTCCATCCAGGAATCAGGGGAAAAATGAGGTTTCCAAATGATTTTCATGAAACTCATTATTTTCTTTCTTCCCACATTGTAATAATGGAGGAGTGTTGGAAAGTTGAGAACAAGGCATACAAAGATTTGATGTTTTGTGTAGTTGAGAGAATTAGTGTTTTATGTGGTTGGATGCATTAGATATTCTCCTCCAAAGTCAAATTGATGTTTATTAAGAAAAGAAAATAAACTAAATAACTTTATATAATACCCCCACGTTGTTGCAACCTTTTAATCTTTTTTATAGATTTATTGAGATACAACTCACCGGGCCTAAAATTCACCGTTTAAAGTGTGCAGTTCAATGGTACATTCAGAGTTGAGATGCATTGGGCTTTAGAAAGCATAGACTTCTGACAGGTAATTATAAAATGTGCCTGCTGGTGTCACTGCCCAGCTCTGCAGCCTAGTTTTTACAGATGCCTTTCTCTCCAGTGTTCTGTGCTTTGCCGTGGCCAGGTTAGGGAGAAGATAAATGTAATGCATCTGTCCCAGGGGAGATTGTATAGAGTATAAATGCATCTTTGAGTTTCAAAGGCTGAGCTCCAGATGAAAGATGTGGAAGTTTGGAAAAAGAGTCTCCTGTAAAGGCAGTTTCTCTCTCTCTTTTCCCTCCCATCCCCTTAAACACACTTCTGAGACTAGGCAACATTGCCCCATCTGTTGGGGAGAAAAGGGAGCTAGAGGGAACCAGCACTGGTGGAGCTCTGAGAAGGGTCCTGTAACTTGCTCCTCCTGCAAACCCTAGCTCCCATTTGGAGGGATTGGAGAGTCAGGACTTGGACCTTCATTCTTGGTGACATGACCTGTGGAGTTCCTGCCCCCAGTCTGGCCCCGCAATAGAACAGATCTGGATATGGGCTCTGCCTGGGTGGAGAGGACCTGAGACCACCCTGCAGAGTTTCCTGGGATCCCAAGGTAGCCAGATTTTCCAATGTGCTTAGGAGGATTGTGAGAAAAGCTGAAAGTGAACAAATGGAGGGAAGGTTTGAGATCAGGAAGAAGTTAACTCTAACACCACTGGTGTGGATCTAAATTTAAAGGCAACACAGGGTGATGGACATGCTAGCTCATACCTGCAGAGACTGATGTCACAGAGACAACTTGGACACTACTAGGGATGGGGAGACTGGGGGAGCCCTGATTTGACTGAGGATAACCTGAGTGTCAAGTTTAAGTTCCTGAAAAGGTGCTTAAAATAAAAATTATGTTAAGTCATAGAAAAGTAAAAAAAAATGTAATACTTAAAAAAAAAGATTTTATTTATTTGAGAGAGAGAGAGATGGAAAGATCATGAGAGGGAGAGGGGCAAGCAGATTCCCTGCTGAGCATGGAGCCTGAGGTTGGGCTCAATTCTAGGACACTGAGGTCATGACCTGAGCCAAAGTCATGGTTAATCAGCTGAGCCACCCAGGCATCCCCCAAAATGTAATACTTTTGGCATACCTGGAATGGTGGTTTGAGAGTTGCATCAAGGTTTGGTTGCATTAGGTTAATCATGTCACCTAATTTCTCCAAGACACAACTTCGCTATTTGTCAGCAGGGTCTGGGAAAGAAGGGTTGGACTATGTGTATCAGGTGACATGACCAGCTCAACTTGACCAGGACGTGAAAGTGTCAGCATTTCTCAGGTGTTTAACTGCCCACTTGTGAACATTTTTCTTATAGGTCACCCTCTTTGCAGTCCTCTCCCCAGTGTCCAGTGAGACTACAGAGAATCACGAGGATAGCCCAGGGTGATAGGAGAGAAGGGAGACATTTTCAGTCCCTGCAGAGATCATATGAATATGCAAGAGAAAAAATATATACACTCATGCTGTCATGATAGGTGGAAACATTTTGTCCTTCTGCTTCCCTTTCCAAGCCATGCCTACAGAAATACCCCTTTGGTACCAGAGCCAGAGTCTGCATTATGTCTGAGGGCTTTTGGAAGGCAAGAAGAATGAAGAAGGAAAATCTGCCCTAGCCACCAGCTTTCCAGACCCTATGACTCTAAAAATCTCTCTCCAGCTCTGACCGTTCTCCTGAGCTCCAGACCTGAATGTTCATCAGCCTACTCAACATTGGCTCTTGGATGATGAACAAACATTATATGTATCATGTTCAAAACTGAACCCTTAGTTCCCTCCACCAAACCTATTCTTCCACCTGTCCTCCCCATCTCATCCATTGCTTAGCCTAGCCAGGAAGCCATTCCCAATGACTTCCTCTTCATTACATTCCACCTTCAGTCTTCAAACAGGTACCCTTCACATTAGTCAATTTCCCTTCTTTCCATTGGCACTGCCATAACTCAGCCACCCTCCTTGTCCCCAGTTTACTGCAGTAACCTTCCAACTGAATTTTCCGATTACTTGCTTTCCTCTAATCTACTTACCTCCCAGGAGTCATGGTGATTTCTAAAAATGTATATCTGATTTTGTAATTTATTCTGTGGATTCAAACTCTCTACTATCTTTCCATCCTTCTTTGAGTGAAATCCAAACTCCCCACCATGGCCAACAGCCCTCCATGATTGTCTCCTGCCCATCTCTTCAGCACTGTTCCATATCTACTATTCTCCAGTGCCAGCCTCAATGGCCCCCTTCCTCTTCCTCGAAGGTTCAAAATTCCATCATACCTTAGGTCTTGGCTCATTGGGTTCATGTAACAGGAGTATCTTTCCCCAGGCTCTTGCAGCTTTCAGATAGCAGCTCAAATACTCCCTTTTCAGAAAGGCTTTCTCTACTGTTCTTCCTAGATAGCTGTCATTTAATTCCTGATTCCATGGAACTCTGTCATTGCAATCTGCAGTATCTTGCGTCTTTTATTTTCTTCAGGACACGTATCACTTTCTTCTTTCTTCCTCCCTCCCTCCCTGTCTCCTTCCCTCTTTTCTTTCTTTAGTATCTGTCCTCCTCAGACTGTAAACTCCACAAGGGTAAGGACCATCCCTACCAGTGTTTACCAATGTTTCCTTGGTGTCTAAACCATGTCTGTTACAGAGTATAAACTCAGTAATATTTGTGGAATAAATGAAGGCATTAACTTCTTTGCAATGAGCCATTATTTGTGTGGAGGGTTTGGGCTTGATCAGAACATGAGCTTTCTCCTAAAGGGAGGAGGCATCTTTATGTCCAAGCTGGGACTCTTCTGACTGCTTCGTTTTCCCTCTGGTGTCAAGGTATGGGACACCTTGGGATAGTTGCTATCATCTTCTTGAGTATGACTTAGGGACTGAGATACTACCTGAAGTTTTTTTGTTTTGTTTTGTTGTTTTACTGAAGTATAGTTGAGCAGATGTTTGGAAAAGACCATTCTGAGGTCTGCGTTGTGTAGGAGTTGGAGACTCCAGAGTGAGAATCATGAGGAGGCTATTAGTGTGATGGAGGAACATGCTGATCAGGGTCTGAGCAACCATGAAGATGAACAGGAGGAAGCAGCAAAGTCAGGGGACTTGGACACCTAGGACGTCTAGGACACAAAATATGATGTGGCAAGTCCTTGTTGTTCTTGCTCAACCCGGAGAGAGTGTCTCTCTAAATTTTCTTCCTAGGCATGGCCTAGGGATGAGGCTGGCCTCATCCCTCTCCTGGCCCTGCTTCTGGGGGGAAGCATGAGGGAGGGAGGCCAGGGCAACCCCAGGCTCCCAGCATGGGAGGCTGGGGACAGGAATGTTGAAGCGGAAGCCGCTCTACTGCAAGTAGAAAATGTTGAAGAGGAAATTCATATCTGAGGGGGTAATGGAGGTTGGGCTCAGTACCCCCATCTTTGTAACTACAAAGGTTCAAGGGCACAGTGAGACAAACACAGTAGGATGCCTGTTTCCCTTGGGCATATTTTTCCTTCTACAGAGAATCCTTCTCCAGGACTTGGCCTACACTACCTCCTCCAAATCTTTACCAGGGCTATTTTGGGGCTCAGGACTAATCCTAGATCTACTCCACAACTAGAAAAGTGCATGTGTTCTTCCCTTCTGCTCCCCATTTGGAGACACAGAGTGGGCTTTCATGTAGAACAAAAGGCCTGAGACATTGGGAAGCAGTAGAATGAGGATGAGTCAAGTTCTCCCCACCTGTCCATAGGCAGTAGGCCATGTGACTCCCTGGAAAGCAATGAGCAGAACTGGGTTTGAATCTGGGTTTTTTTGGTTCCACTACTTGTTATCTGAGTGACACTGAGCAGGTTCCTTCAGATTCCTCACCTGTAAAGTGGGGAATGGTGTCCACCTTGTGGGATTGGTATGAGGATGAAATAAGATACTGCTTGTGAAGTGCTAGACCTGTGGTGATACCCATTAACAATGCATTCCTTCTAATGTGGATTTGTAAATGTCATCATAGGAAGGGAACTTGGGGGTTCCTTAGGGATTGTCCTTCTATTTATTTTTCCTTGGATCTTAAGTATGCAGAATTGTACCTATCACAATTCTTGCTTCATCACACCCTCATCATTGATCCATGCATGACCCTCTTTTATTAATCTACTTATCCATCCATCCATTCATCCACCCATCCATCCATTCATCCATCCATCCATCCACCCTCCCTCTTTCCCTCCTTTCCTTCCAATAATCTCCACATCTATCTACCTATTGACATATCTACTTATCAGTCTTACATTGTTATTCTTTCTATTTTTAACTTATAGTGATAAAAACATTCATGAAACCACCACCCAGCATGGCAGCTAGAACCCTGATATTAACTTCCATCTACCTATACATGCCCACCCTTCTCATCCTTTTCCCTTCACCCACCTCAGGCAACCACCATTTAAAATCTTGAGTTCAAAAAAAAAAAAATAAATAAAATAAAATAAAATCTTGAGTTCATCCTTTCAGAAAAGATATGGGTTTATCATATTTATATGTATCCCTAAAAGCCATTTATTAGCTGTTTTTAGCTTTATGAACATGATATCATGCTGTATGATGGGAGCTTACTCACTCCTAGTATTTTTTTTTGCTAAGATTTATCCATATTATTGTGTATAGCTGTAGTTCACCCATTTTTATTGCTGTATAACGTTCCATTCTGGGATTGTACTAAATTATTTGCTCATAACCCTGTGGCTATGCATTTGGATTTTCTCTCAGGTTTTTCTAATTTGAAACCATGCTACCATGGGTATACTTGAATATATCTCCTGGAACACATGTGAAGAGTTTCTTTGGGGTATATATAACTCAAAGGCAGAAATAACAGGTTATGGAGTACATGAATGTTCAAGTTCAAAGTTTCCAAACTGTCTTCCGAAGTAGCTGTGCCAATTTACATACCTATCAGCAACATAAGAAAGAGCCAGTTGCTTCTTTATTTTTCCTATTGGAATAGGGACAAAATGGCACCTCAGTGTGGTTTTGCTTTGGCTTTTCCTGATTACTGATGAGACTGAACATCTCTTCATATGTTTATTGGCCATAAGAGTTTCTTTTAATCCCATTTTAACGATGGCACTGTCAAGGTTTCCCGAGAGTTTGGGTGCCCACCATGGGCTTTCCTTGAGGAGTCGGGAGGAGCCTTCAGAATTGCAGGTCTGTGTTCCTCCTTGGGTAGGAGCTTGTTTTGCTCTGCTGAGTTTCTTGCTCAGGGTCATGAACTTAATGTCCAGAATCCCCAGAGAAGCTTCTTTTCTTTCATACGATGTGAGAGCCTACCTCTCCTGACTAACCCTCAAGGTCCAGGTTCTCACTTTCTCTGGGGGCTGCAGGAAACAGCGAGGGACAGCCAGTGCAGAAGGTCTCAGAAGGCTCGTGAGGCAGGAGAAACTTTGGGAGTCACCACAGACTTCATGGCCAGGGCCTCTCCTGGATCAGTCCTCCTATATAAAACAGGAGGGGACTGAGGGTTCTGTGTCCCTGAGGAGGGCCTTGTGGTGCCTGTGACCTGTAGGGGAAGCAGGAAGCTGGGGCAAAGCCCTTGTTCTCAGACTTCTCCTCACAGACCACCTCAAGAGTGCTGCTGTCTCCATATTAACTTTCCCCCCTTCAGTGCTCCCCCTGCCTAGACCAGGGAGCCTGCGTCTTTGTGTATCTTCAGACTGAAGCTGTGAGGGGCAGAGGGGAAGGCTGAAGAGATTGGGGTGTGGATCTTAGGGGCCCTTTGGTTTCCACATGCCTTCAAGGTTGGTGGGAAATGGGAGTGATGCTTGGCTTCTCCTCACAGTGCCCCCTGTTGGCCTGGAGTCTCCCCGCCCCTGGGGAAGCCCAACCCCTCTCTGAGGTCCCCCTTACTGGGAAGGGAATCTCCTCTTGAGGACATAGATGATGCAAAGTGCCGTCAGGGGAAACAACTTCCAGCCAAGCAAGATGAGGGTTCCAGAGAAGGAGCTGGATGCTCTGGCATCTAGAAAGATATTAGGATGGATGTGGCTTCCATTTCCCACCACTCAGCCCCTAGGCAGGCCCAGCCTCCCTCCTGACTCAGGTACCAAGACTAAGCTTGGACTGAGAGGGAATCCCCTCACCTCTCTAAGCCTCAGTTTCTTGATCTTTAAAATGGGGATGATAACGTATACCTTAGAACATTTCTGTATCACATGAGAACACCCCAATGACGTACCTAATGGGTACTCAGTAACTGTTGAATCTGCGGGGCTTTGTGTGGGGGGGTGGATGGGGGATCATAGCTCATACAAACTTAGTTATTCGCTGGAAGAGCTGGTGGCATGGGTGCATGGTCTGGATCCCGCTGTGTGACAGAAGCGGTACTTCCTGCTCTTTGGTCCCTAAGGCAGCACACTCCGCAGAGGTAGCTCTAATTGCTGTCCCATTTTATAGAAGAAGGAACTGAGGTACAGAAAGGGGAAGTGACTTCCTCAAGGTTACACGTGACAAACATGGCAGAGCCAGCATGTGAACCTGGCCTGTGTCCAGGTCTGAACCTTTACTGGCTTCCCCCCACCGGTTATTACCCCCTCCACCTCCACCCCACTCCCCCAGTCACCCAGACATGCTGGCTCTTCTCTGAACTCACTCAGCGGCACGCTGGCCTGGATCAGTGGCTGGGCCTCTTGCTCCACTTGGCAGGTGAATGGTGCTCTGTCCTCTGAGATGTAAACCAGGATACGACTGTCTTGGTTGAATGTGCCATCGGGGTCCTTGGTAGGGATGGAAGTCTCATAGGCCTTAACACTTCTGTTCATCTCCAGCCAGGTGATTTGTATGACTTCAGGGTAGAACCTTTGCACATGGCAAATGAGGATGGCCAGCTGGAGGCTTGGGACCCGGTGGACGGATATGGTCACTGTGGGTATAACTGAAACAATAGCCCTTCCTTCGTTCCTTCCTTCCCTCCAGCAAAAGATGCTCAAGGAGCCTCCTTACCTTTCTAGGCCCTGCCCTTGGTTCTGGGGTAGAGCAGTGAGCACGACAGACAGAGTCACTGCCTAACAGAGCTCCTGTTCTGGTGGGGAGGATAGGGCAGAAGAAGAGCAGTCACGTGATCCTCATAGGGGTTCTGAGAACCTACATGGGGGCAACAGACCTCGTCTGGAGTTGGGGCAGGTTAGGGAAGAGTTTCTGGAAGAAGTGACCTTTCAGCATAAGTATGACACATGAGTAGGAGTTAACTATGTGTGGCAGATTGTATTTTCTAAAAATGACCACGGCAAGTTCCCAGATGTCTTCCAGAACCTTGCCTCTCCCCACCAGAAGGAGAGTGGACTTCTCTGGAACCTGGTCGGGACTTTGTGACTGCCTGGTGAAGAGAGTACAGCAGAGGTGACACTGTACCTTCTAAAGGTTGGTCATCAAAGTTCATGAGACTTCCCCTTGGGATATTCACTTTTGGAACATAGCCACCAATATACAAGGATGCTCAGACTAGCCTGTGGGGAAAGATGATCAGGAGAGGCTGATGTCAAGAAGAACTGAAGCCCCAAGCCCATAGCCAGCACCAATGCCCAGACATGTTAGTGAGGCAGCTTTGTGATAACCTCAGCCTTGGAGTCCTTCAGGTGAGGTCTTAGACATCATGGGGCAGAGACAGGCCATCCCTGCCAGGCCCTCTCCAAATTCCTGCCCCACAGAATATGTGAGCATAATAATTTGGGAGATTTGGAGTAAGTTTAGAGCATTGGAATATGTTTGGGGAAAATTTGTTATGCAGTCCTGGTCACTGGAACACTAAGCAAAGGGGTTGGTGGAGGGCCAGAGGAAGGAAGGCTCTGGGAGAGGCCAGGTAGGTGTGGGGAAGGGTGTCTCAGGCAGAGGGAAGGGCATGGGTAGAGGTCCTGAGGTGAAGCCTAGCGTATCCTCGGACAGAAAGATGATCAGAGTGAGTGGGGGGGAGCATGGGCAAGATGAAGCCAAATTCACAGCCAGTGGCCATGAAGACTGTCTGTATTTATGGTGCTATACTTATTCCTGGGGGCACATAAGGACATCCTAAGGAATCCATACATTGGTAGTTTAATACAGTCAATTTCCAGATCCTGAGCCCTCATATGATTCTTTCCTGAAACTTATCTGCCTGAGGATGCCTACTCTTTCCTCCTGCTCCTCAGTCCTTCTCCCAACCTTATAGAGGGAAGGTCTTCCTCCCACACATCCTGAATCTAGTTATGGTGCAGTGCCCTTGGTGTAAAGACTCTGGGACACAAAATAAAAGGACAGTTCAAAATTGGATTACATTTTAATGGTTATTTTGATAATTATTTATCAGAATTTTTCAGATATTTAGATTGTTTTGATCAATTGTGTAATTCAATCCAAATGAAATTTTTTTTAACACTTAGAGCCTATGGTCATAATCAAAAGTTTTAAAAATTCAATTTATGTGTATTGAATATTATATATAAGTTATATATAATATAAAATTCAATACATATATATTTACTGTAGTTCTCTGTTTTTCATAGTTCTCTATGAATGTGTGATGATGTGGTCAGTAAGGGCTTTCTTAAGATTTTATTTATTTATTTGACAGAGATCACAAGAAGGCAGAGAGGCAGTCAGAGAGAGAGGAAGGGAAGCAGGCTCCCCTCTGAGCAGAGAGCCCGATGCAGGGCTCGATCCCAGGACCCCGGGATCATGACCTGAGCTGAAGGCAGGGGCTTTAACCCACTGAGCCACCCAAGCACCCCAGGATTTTTAAATATAAAATAAATTTACAGTAGGATAAATTTCTCCCCAGGAAATTAGAATGGAAATACAAATTTAAGAGGAAAAAGGAATGTTATAAAATGTCTGTTTATTTAAGAAGAGCTTATTTATGTCTGTTGTAATGGATGATGGTGGAAATCAAATCAGTATGACCTTATTTTTCCTTTGAACATTTCAGAGAGATATAACATTTGTTATGTTCCAGGGGTTCTGGCCTGTGCAACCATTAAAGTCTGTGATGAACAATTCTGGATGTTAACTTTTAAATATATGAGGAACCACATAGTTCTTCACAATTATCTCAGGGCTTTATGAACAAAAATGTTTGAAGATTTCTGTTGAATGCCTGATAAGGATTTTATTTTGTTTTGTCTTTTGTAAGAGCAGCGGTAAGCCACCGAAAGGTTTTTAAAGAAAGGAGACGGAGCCCCGTGTTGGGCTCCATTATCGGTGGGGAGTCTGCTTGGGATTTCCCTCTCCCTCTCCCTCTGCTCCTCCTCCCTGCACTCTCTCTCTCTCTCTCTCAAATAAATAAATCTTTAAAAATATTAGAACTGTATAGTTGGTTTTCTTTAAAAAGATTTTATTTATTTGACAGATCACAAGTAGGCAGAGAGGCAGTTAGAGAGAGAGGAGGAAGCAGGCTCCCCGCTGAGCAGAGAGCCTGATTTGGGGCTTGATCCCAGGACCCTGAGATCATGACCTGAGCCAAAGGCAGAGGCTTAACCCACTGAGCCACCCAGGCACCCCTAGAACTGTATATTTTTGCATCTTGTTGATGGGGTTCATGTGACTGTGAGCTCAGTGGAGCACAACTAGGTCTGTTCTGTTTACCATGGAATCCCCGGTACCTAGAATAATGCTGCCACATATTACTTGCTCAATAAACACTTGTTGAATGAATGAATGAACTTCTACCTCCCAAATACAAGAGAGCGAAGGGAACGCTGAACGCCAAGGACCCGACTATGGCATCTTGTAAGAAGAGGATGGTCGGATAAGATAGGGAACTTTGCACCCATCTCACAGGGGATTTAAGGAAGAATAAATGGGAGGAGGCAGGTGAAGTCCTCCAATTAGGGAATCAGTGGTGGTCACCAAGTGTTGGCCACTTGGCTGGGGAGGCCCCTTACCTTGGAAGAATCTGGAGATGTTCACGTGCCTACTGAGGGGGCTGTGCAATGTACTGTGAGTCACTTGGCAGGTGACCTGGGAGTGGAGTAAGGATAAGTCAAGGGTCACCAGCACTGTGCTGAAGATGGTGTAGGATCTGGCATCTCCTGGTGAGAAGATGAGGGTCTGAAAGGCTGGAAGCTCCACATCCTTTTCAAACCATTTCAGCTGTATGTTTTTGGGAAAGAAGCCAGTTGATGTGCAGGTGAGGTTCATTAGCTGGCCTGGGCTGGCCCTGCTGGAGGGGCCATAAATCTCTGGAAGAGAGGGCTTAGCTTTGGCCAAAGTGAAGTTGAGAGAGAAGAGAGAAAAATGAAGATGGCAAGTTAGTTTCCAGTGTGATATCCGCCCTTATCGTTCCCCCAGCTAGACTTATCCCATCTCTCATCTCCAGTTTTCTCCTCCATGTAATTTTTATTATGACCCTTCTTACCATAACAGCTTGCCAACTGGCCTCATGGATTGCTTCTCAACACTTGCCATCGGCACTCGACACCAGACCATGGTGATCATGTTAAAATACAGATTGGAATTTGTCATTCCCCTTCCCTCTCTTCCCTCCTTCCTGAAATACATTGTTTAAAAAGTCATATAACTTATGGAACTAAAAACATCACATCCCTTGCTTCCTCTCCTAGGAAAAAAATATGGACCAACCACTTAATTATTTTAACTGATTCATTGGACATTTCTCGTCATGTTTCTATCTTCTTTTTTCTTTTCTCTCTCTCTCTCTCTCTTTTTTTTTTTTTTTTTTTTGAGAGTGAGTGCATGAGCATGAGCAAGGAGGGACAGAGGGAGAAGGAGAGAATCTTAAGCAGGCTCCAAACTCAGCGTGGAGCCCAACGTGGGGTTCAATCCCACAACTCTGAGATCATGACCTGAGCTGAAATCAAGAATTGGATGCTTAACCAACTGAGTTACCCAGGTGCCCCCCTCTCTGTGTCTCTAAATAAGGTGCCTATATATTTATCTCCTTTTTTTTCAGTTTTATATATTTTGAATAGACCTACTACTGTGGAAGATGATGGCTTAACTCTTATCTTCCTTCACATGCCATTGACACTTCCTTTCCTTACATCCTCTTATCATAGACACATCAGAGTCTTTTATTTTTTTAGTAGTCAGCATTTATATTATAATGACCAACGAAACATTTTTCACAACTGGGCCATGCAATATATCATGCTTACATTTCCTTTCTTGTACACTTTTTGTTTTCCCAGTTTTTAATTGTCTCTCTCTCTCTCTCTCTCTTTTAAAGTTTTTATTTATTTAAGTAATTTCCACACCCAATGTGGGGCTTGAACTCATGACCCTGAAATCAAGAGTCACATGCTCTTTTGACTGAGCCAGCTGGGTGCCCCTAATTGCCTTATTCTTTTTATTTGCTTAGTTTTTATGAACCTAGGACAAATTCACTCCTAAACTTTCTGCCAATGGGTATAACTCCTCCCAGACTGCTGGATACTGCTAAGTACTGTAGTGACTTCAATTTAGGGTACCTGAACCCCCTGGGAATGCAGAAAGACTTTTCTGGAAGTATACAGGCTTGGGTTAAGACAAACCCTTTATAATACACCTTAAAAAATATGGAATACACAGGTGCCTGGGTGGCTCAGTCAGTTAAGCTTCCAGCTCTTGATTATGGCTCAGTTCGTGATCTCAGGGTGATGAGATCAAGTCCCAGGTCCGGGCTCCATGCTGGGCGTGGATCCTGCTTAACACTCTCTCATCCTTCCCCTCACCCTCCCCTGCTGCTCACACCTCTTTGCTCTCTCTCTCAAAAGAAAAATACGAAGTACTCATCCTGGGACTTTGGCAATTATCAACAAATGTTTCATTTATATGTCTACCATCCACTGTGTTATTTTAAAGCAAAACTAGACACTGTCATTTCATTCACAACCACCTCAGCATGTATATGTTAAGAATTAAGAAGTAACTGTAATCCTCTGTGCTTTTATTCCTCTTTCAAAATAAGATAACCAAATGTGGACATGCTTGTATTTCCCGCTCTTCTTAACATAAAAGATTGTCTGCTCCATCCACTCTTCCTCACACTACTTTTCTTGTTTAATGATATCCTGTGGGTCATGCTGAAGCCAAGTGCCGACTTCTTCTCGTGCATTTTTAAAGTTACAGTACTCCATTGTGTGATTCTACCATAATTTATTTAACCATCTGTCTTTTATTCTTACACATAGTGTTGTAATCAAGAGCCTAATCATAAATCATTTTACACTTGTGTTAGTATGTCTTTAGGATAAGTTTCTAGAAGTGAGATTGTTAGGTCACAGGGTAATGTATATATGTCTATGTAATAGGTAATTTGGCTAAATATTGCCAAATCCACTTCCTTATGACTTCCATGATTTTGAATTTCTACATACAAAATATGGAAGTATCAATTCCCCCACAGCTCCTCCAACAGAGGGTGTTGTCAAACTTTGGGATTTTTGGCCAAGCAGATAGGTGAGAGGTTGTGTCCCAGTATAGTTTTAAATTGCATATCCTTTCATGTGAGTGTGATTGAACACACTCATATATATAGAAGATGTTTCTATTTCACTTTCTATAAATTGCCTTCTCATATTTACTGCCCATAATTCTATAAAATTGCTTGTTGTAAAATTTTAGAAGCTCTCGGGACGCCTGGGTGGCTCAGTGGGTTAAGCCTCTGCCTTCAGCTCAGGTCATAATCTCAGGGTCCTGGGATCGAGTCCCGCATCGGGCTCTCTGCTGGGCAGGGAGCCTGCTTCCCTTCTCTCTCTGCCAGCCTCTCTGCCTGCTTGTGATCTCTGTCTGTCAAATAAATAAATAAAATCTTTAAAAAAATTTTTAGAAGCTCTCTTTGTATGTTAGGGGTGAATCTTTGTATTATAAGTCACAAAATAGTGTATGCACACACACTTCCATACACAAGTTTCTTTTTGTACAATATGGTCAAATTGTCATTTTTTTCTCTTTTTGTTTCTGCATTTTGAATTATAGTTGGGAAGGTTTTCCCCACTTCCGGGTTACAAAAGAATCCAGACATGATTGCTTCTCATACTTGCACAGTTTCATTATTTAAATATCTGATCCATGTGGGAATACTTTTGGCTTGTGGTGGGAGGAGTAGTTCTGGATTTTTTATTCTTTTCCATTGGTTTGCTTACTAATGTTCCATTCGATCCTCCACTATTGTTGAAGACTTCTTTCTCCATGAGATTGCCTTTAGTTTTGTTTTTTCTTTTTTAAAGAAATCAATTGACTGCATGTATGGTATTGTTTCTGGAATCCATTCTTTTTCATTGATCTATTTGTCTATCTTTTGTTTAAGTTCATTTATTTTTAGTAATCTCTAAACCCAACGTGGGGCTCAAACTCATGACCCCAAGATCAAGAGTTGCATGCTCCTCTGACTGAGCCAGGCTCCCCATCTACTAGTTTATCTTGATGCCAATACTACACTGTATGATTTTTGTAGCTTTATAATAATTCTATGTTTATGAGGGATATTAGACTCAAGTTTTCTTTATCTGGTTTTAGTATCACAGTAATGCTGGTTTTAAGGATTGATTGGGAAGCATCACTCCAATTTTCTGGAATAATTTGTGTAGAATTGTTAGCATTTCTTTCTTCAGTGCTTGGTAGAGTTCTCAGTGAAGTCGTCTGAGCCTGGACTATTGTTTGTGGGAGGTTTTTTAAACTACCAAATTAAATTTCTTTAATAAATATAGAAATAATCAGGCTATTGACATTTTGAGTGAGCTTTGGTAGCCCATGCCTTCTGAGGAATTTGTGCATTTCCTCTAAGTTTTTGAGTTTATAGGTACAAAATTTTTCACAAAGTTTCCTTATAATCTTTTTAATATCTGTGGAAAATGTGGGGATGTTACCTCTCTCATCCTTTTTTTTTAAGTTTGTTTGTTTATTTATTTATTTATTTATTTATTTATTTATAATCTCTACACATCCAAGGTGGGGCTCAAACTCATGACCCTGAACTCAATAGTCACATGCTATTTCAACTGAGCCAGCCTAGTGCCCCATCTCTCAGTTTTGATATTGGTAATTTGTGCACTCTTTCTTTTTTCTTGACTGCAATCCCACAATTCTATATATTATTCTGTGCTCACCATGATAACTATAGTTACCATCTGTCAGCTTGGTAGCTATAAGCTGTGAATTTTCCTTTGTTTGGTGTTGGATATTTTGTAATCCTCTAAATATGCTTGAACTTGTTTTGGGACCTGGTTAAATTACCTGGAAACAGTTTGATGGTTCTGCCTCAGTAAGAGGTAAAAAAGAAAAAAAGAGCTCCTGGGTGGCTCAGTCAGTTAAGTGGCTGCCATCAGCTCAGGTCATGATCCCAGGGTCCTGGGATCGAGCCCTGCATCAGGCTCCCTACTCAGCAGGAAGCCTGCTTCTCCCTTTCCCTCCGCTTGCTGCTCTGTCTACTAGCTCTCTCCATAGCTCTCTCAAATAAATAAAATCTTTTTTTTTTTAATTGTTAAAAAAGAAAAAAAAAATTAGCCCTCGACCAAATGATGCTCCAGTCCTGCATCGCAAAGCTTAAATACAACACATGAAAACATCAAACTGCTTCCAGTTCACTATATCATCATAGTGATGATATACGCTAACACAATAATTATGTTACAGGTGCTCTTCTAAGTGTTTCACATTTATAAACTCATTTACGTTTGTACTCCTCATAACAAGTCTACGAGGTGAGTACTATTATTATCCCCACCTCACAGATGAGAAAATGGAGGCATTGAGAATTTAAGAAAGTCACAGAAGCCACACAGCTTGAAAATGGCAGAATTAGAAGTTGAATCCAGGCCATTTGGTCCTGGTGTCTGTAATTTTACTCACTCTGCTTTCCGATCTATTTTGTGGCCTTTGAAAATGTAAGATTCTAAAGGGTAGGACTCTATTGCTAGGAGCCCTGGGATCATGTTTCACCCTGCACCCGTGCTATGATTTCTCACTATCCCCATCTTCTATCCTCAACTTTAACACAAGCGCTGACAAAGAGGGAGCCTTGGGCTGAGAGCCTGAAGCTTGTGATCTGTCTTTAGAACAATCAGGCTGGGTCTTTCAGGGATCTGGACTTACCATGTACAAACATCCTGGTGCCTGGTCCAGACTTAAACTCCACATCAGGGGTCCCTTTCTGGAACTTCACACAGTAGTAGGTTCCGGTGTCTGCTGTGGTGATGTTACTGATGCGGATGGAAAAGTCTGTGTTGTTTCTCCTTGTGACGTCTGAAGCATTTGTTACTCGGGGGAAGTGGCCTCCTTTGAAACTGAAGATTAACTCCCGACCTGGCCCTGTCCCCCTGAACCACTGAACTGGCCCTGTGGGGATCAGGGAGGTCAGGGTGCAGTGCAGAGTGGCTGTCTGTCCGGCTGCGACAGACACTGACTTGTCAGGCTGGATCACCTGCAGCCCCGCCTCACCGGCCACACCTGGAGGGAAATAAAAGTGAGCTCCACATGTCCCCTGCCTGGCCCAGGGGGCTTCTCTTATGGCTTTGTTGTGAGACTGAATCTAAAAACCACTGAAAAACACTCAGGGGACTGTGCCCGAAGGACCCGGAGTGTGTGGACCTGGAGTTAGGCTGATGTGGGGTCAAAGCCCGACTCCAGCTCAGACAAGCCTGTTGCTGTTTGGGCCAAGCCCCTCCCTCCCTCCGCTTTTGGTGGATTCCTCGGTCAAGCAGGATGGATCAAGCCTTTCTCCATCAGTGTTGCGAATTTTCAAGGAAGACAGGGGTTGTCAAGGACATGAGTAAGTGCTGTAATGGCCAGATTCAGCAGGACCTTTCTGAGGTGTTTGCATTTGCATTTGCATTTGCATTCACTAAACACTACAAGGATTTGACAGCGAGTTTCCATAGACTGACTCGTTCAATTCCCACCACTACTCTGTGAGAATGGCATTATTATTATTCATCCCTGTTTCCAGACAAAAAAATGAGACACAGAGAAATTCATAACTTGTTCCAAGCCAAATAAAGTATAAGTGATGAACTTGGATTTGAACTCTGGATTTTCAAAAAATATCTGTCCTTTTTTTTTTTTTTAAAGATTTTTATTTATTTATTTGACAGACAGAGATCATAAGTAGGCAGAGAGAGAGAGAGAGAGAGAGAGAGAGAGAGAGAGAGGAGGAAGCAGTCTTCCCCCTGAGCAGAAAGCCCGACACGGGGCTCGATCCCAGGACCCTGAGATCATGATCTGAGCCGAAGTCAGAGGCTTTAACCCACTGAGCCACCCAGGAGCCCCCCCTTTTGTTTTTTTTTAAATATCTGTGCTTTTAACCACTTTCCTGGACAGCCTCTCAACTGAGATGTCAACCCGCTGGGAAGGAGAGGGGGCATTTCATCTGTCTGTGGGTCCAGGGTCAGCTCTGGGGAAAAGGGAGCAGACAGGCAGGGCTAACTCCCAATGAAGAATAGATAAATTAAAAAAAAAAAAACAGATAAGTCAAAAAATGGGTGGAAGACATGAGCAGACACTTCTCCAAAGAAGACATACAAATGGTTAACAGACAAATGAAAAAGTGCTCATCATCATCAGCCATCAGGGAAATTCAACTCGAAATCACACTGAGATACCACCTTACACCAGTTGGAATGGCAAAAATTAACAAGGCGAGAAATAACGAGTGTTGGAGAGGATGTGGAGAAAGGGGGACCCTCTTACACTGTTGTGGGAATGCAAGTTGGTGCAGCCACTTTGGAAAACAGTGTGGAGATTCCTTAAGAAATTAAAAATAGAGCTACCCTCTGACTCTGCAATTGCACTACTGGGTATTTACCCCAAAGATACAGATGTAGTGAAAAGAAGGGCCATCTGTACCCCAATGTTCATAGCAGCATTGGCCACAATCGCCAAATTGTGGAAAGAGCTGAAATGCCCTTCAACAGATGAATGGATAAAAAAGATGTGGTCCATATATACAATGGAATATTACTCAGCCATCAGAAAGGATGAACACCCAACTTTTGCATCAATACGGATGGGACAGGAGGAGATTATGCTGAGTGAAATAAGTCAAACAGAGAAAGACAGTTGTCATATGGTTTCACTTATTTGTGGAACATAAGGAATAACATGGAGGACATTAAGAGAGGGAAGGGAAAAATGAAAGAGGAGAAATCAGAGGGGAAGACAAACCATGAGAGACTGTGGACTCCGGGAATCAAACGGAGAGTTTTAGAGGGGAGGAGGATGGGGGGACGGGTGAGCCCAGTGATTAAGAAGGGCATGGATAGCATGGAGCACTGCGTGTTAGATGCAAACAATGAATCATGGAACACTCTATCAAAACTAATGATGTACTGTATGGTGACTAACGTAACACAATAATAATAAAAAAAAAAGAATATAATTTTAGAATGTGGAGATTTTGGGGGACTTAATAGTCTAAAAAGCACCACTTATCAGTTTTCTAATCTCTCTGCATGGCAGGTGGAGTACTTGCGATCTATCTATCTACCTACCTATCGAGATCTCCATCTGAATTAGGGCGGCTCTGACTCCCAGACTCTAGGGTTTTCAGCAGGAGTCTGACACTGCACCCCTACCTCCTCCCAGAGGATGGGCCCAGGTCCTGCATGTCAAACCACAGGGGATCATGGAAGCTTCACAGGGTGACAGGAGGGTGGGAAGTGAGGCGGGATTGGGAACTCCTGGCACTGAGAAACGCCTGGTTGGGTGAATCCTGTCGACCTGAGTGGGAGAGGAAAGGAGCCCTCTGAGGAATAAACTCTGGGAGCATTCGTTTGGGAGGGCCATGTTGTAAAAGAAAACGTTTAGAGAAGTGTCTTCAAGAGGAAGCCACAGTAAGAAAGAGGACTTGGAACCGAGATCCCTCCTCTCTACTGCCAGTGAGGAAGCCCTGCCCCTGGGCCACACTCAGGTGAGTTCCTTGCACGGCTCCCCGAGGGAGGGCGGCACTCACCTGTGAGGCTCAGCAGCAGAGGCAGCAGCAGGGATGGCCTGGGCTGCTGGGGTGGGGAGGCAGGTGCGGGCATCCTGGTGGCCTGGAGCCCCGCTCTGGGTGAATGTTGCCCGGCAGAGGCCTCGGGACTCCGCTCTGCGATGAGAGCGGAAGTCTCATATCCCTCACATAAGAGGAAGTGACTGTAATGGGTGGAACGAGCTATGGGGTTTTCACAGTTTCTGCTTCTAGATTGTGAAATAGGAATCAGAACCAGCTGGGAAATTACCGACAGAAGGCTCCCAAGATGATTGGAGAGTTGTGGCAGGCCCCCTTAGGGCCGGGGCTATGTCCCCAGGCCCCTTGGCTCCAGGTCTGAGGCCCTGCTGTCCCTTTCTCACCCCAGAGCACAAAGGTACACGGCCCGTCATAGTGGAGGGTGTGTTCCCTCTTTGGGAACCGTGTAACACCCTGGGCTCAGTGAACTGCCAGCTGTCCAGGAGGAAGGCTCCTGGGAATACAGCCTCCAGGGAGGGGGAGCCCTGTTTTCCCCATTTCAGAGGGATCAGTGGTAAACATGAGCCCCTGGGCACTCATGGGCGCCCCTGGGTTTGAGGGTACACTTGCAGGGGAAGGGGCTTCTGGTGAATGAAGAGTTAGGTCTTTGGAGGGGGAGGATGGCTTCTGTTTTAGAGGGTGGAGGAGGCCTGCGTGGGGAAGGGATATCAGCATGTTCATCCTGCAGGGACAACACACCCCACGCCCAGGAGGAGGAGGAGGGGTGCCTCTTCTGTTTCCCCGGCTCTGGGGCCAGCTCTGGGCAGAGGGGGTGCATGAAGAGGAGAAACCTGATATCAAAAGCATACCCCCTCTTTTGTCCTGAGCACCAACAGCCAGCACACAAGACTGCGTCCTGAGCCCAAGAAGCTGGGAGCTCCTCACTTCTGTGGGGCTCACACTGGACCCTGCCTTCTGTGACTTAGTTTCCCCATGGTTCCCAGCCCTCATCTCCATCCCAGCCACTGACTTGGATGTTGGTGACGCTAAATAGCAGAACCCAAAAGGGAGTCAGAGATGGGATTTGATTGTTCTGTCATAGAACACGTTTCCTCTTTCCCTGAGATGCTGTTATTGTTCTAGCTTTTTATTTTTTCCTCCCTGAGAGAGCTCGACTGTGGGACCCTTGAGAAGGCACTGGCCTGAGTGTTCCTTTTGGCTCCATTATTCCAACCCTGTGGTGACAGATTGTATTTTCCAGAGCTGAATGCATCTATAGCCTTTCTCATGCTCTTTGACATGCCTCCCATTGAGAAGTGGGTAAATATTTCTTCCCCCTCGGCAGGCTTGTGATAACACAGGTAGTGAGGTAACTTCCAAAGCTTGACCATAAAATTCCCTGTACTTTTCCCCTGCTCTCCTGGGCAGCTCCTTTTTGGAATCTTGCTGCAGGGCTAGGAGGAAGCCCAAACTAGCTCACACACAAAGACTACACTGTAGGGACGCACGTAGGAGTCCTAGCTAAAAGCCCAGCACAGAGTCCAGCCAGTAGCCAGCATCAATCATTAGACATGTAAATGAAGAAGCTTCTGGATGGTTCCAGACCCTAGAAGTTGTTACCCCTAGCCAAGGCCCCAGACATCATACAGAGGAGACAAGCCATTCTTATGCCCTGTCTGAATTTCTGATCGCAGGATCATTGATCACAATGAAATCGTTGTTGTGGCACCTGGGGGCTCAGTCAGTTAAGCGTCTGCCCTTGGCTCAGGTCCTGATCTCAGGGTCCTGGGATCCAGCCCCTGTGTCAGGTTCCCTGCTCAGTGGAGAGCCTGCTTCTCATTTCTCTCTCCTTCTGCCTCTCTCCCTGCTCATGCTCTTTCTCTCTCTCTTAAATAAGTAAATAAAATACTTAAAAAAATAATGAAATGGTTGTTTACCACCCCTAAGTTTTGGGGGGTTTTTTTACACAGCAAAAGTGACTCCAGCACTGCCCTTGGCAACCTTGTTCCCCATCCCTCCTCATTAGTGTCTACCTTCTTTACTGGGCTTGGTGCCCTTGCTGGCAGGGACCATTGAACCTGGCCTTAGGAGACAGGCTTAGGGTCCCAAAGGACCTTGGTTGGAATCCTGGGCCCACCTGGTCTCTGCACGACTGTGGCTAAGTCACCTCCACGCCCATATCGTACTGTTTGCTCGGCACCTGCAAACCGTTCTCATCACGCACTCCCCATCGGGCTCTCTGTCTGTATCCCCATTTCAGTGTTTGACACCCCCTGTGAGCCACTTAGTCCAGCTGGAGACGTTGATGTCATTTTTGGTGAGACCCTCTCCCCCTCCCCCCACATGCTTTCATCTAAACCCATCCTAAATCCTCCCGTGTGTCTCTCTCCACGGTCACATCTGCCTGTCAGTTCTCCTCCTTCTCTGTTCCCCTGTTGCATGCGGTCTTCTCCTTACACTGGAGCCAGAGTGCTGCTTTTAAATGAGACATCTGAGCTTGTCACTCTCTTTAAATGGCTTCTCAGGGCTCTTGGGGTTGCCTGGGATTCTCCTCATGTGCCTGACTGATCTAACTGCTCTGTCAGACTCACTTCCTTGCTCTTCCCTCATGTTTGGGCTCTGCTGCACTGGCCTTTCACAGGGACTCAGGCCCCTTGCTCCTCCCTCTGTTCCGTGTTCTGGGGATGCCTACCCACTTCTCCTCTTCATTATGGACAAACCCAGAGCACCCTTAATGACCTCTCAGAATTTGTAATCATGTAGTTCTTTTCACTGTTTGTCTTGCCCACTAGAGTGTGTGCGTCAGAGAGAACAGGGGTTGGGTCTGCTCTGTCTCCCGTTGAGGATACTCAACAGGTGTTTTTAAACTCAAGAGGGAATGGCGGATTCATGGTAAGCATGTGTGTGGTGACCCCGGATGGTGGCCTCTGGTCTGGTTCTTCCCAGAAGCGGTAGAGCCACAGGACCCTGGCCTTCTTGGGCATCTTACAGCTGCTTTCTCCTCCCTTTGTTCCTTTTTGGTCTCCTCCATCCCTGGAAACCCTTGGAGCCTAACACTCATGGAGTAAATCACAGTGGTGGCTTCACAGCTATTTCATTCTGGACCCCACTTGGTCAAGGCTGGGCTTTCCTCTTCATGTTGGAAGTTCCCCTGGGTGGATGTTATCAGGGAACAAAAAGGCAGACTTCTTGGGTCTCTATTTTGGTGCCTAGCTCTCCTGGTAGGTATCACAGAAAGGAAAGGGGGGTAAACCTTATGCCTGCGGGGTGGGGTAAATCTTGGGATGTTAACACAGAAGACCCCCACCCAAAATTTCCATGCAACGTGTATACAGACCTTTCCCCCAAGCTCCCATTAGGATTAGGCCATGAGACTCAGGCCCCATAAGTAAGGGTATTAAGAACCAAGAGTTGGTTGAGTTCCTGGATGGGTCTTTTAAACTCAAAGCCAAGACAGTAGAATGTAGAGCTAAGGCTTTTGAGTGTGAGAAACAAGTGACTTATGGAGAATAGTTTTTGGTTTCCAGCAATTTTACATTTGAAAATGTAACCAAAGTTCTTTGAAAAAAATTTTTTAATTAAGTAAACTCTGCCCCCAATGTGGCACTCAAACTCACGACCCCGAGACCAAGAGTCACATCTTCTCTTGACTGAGCCAGACAGGCACCGCCCCCAAATAACCAAAACTCTTAAGGAAGCACCTGGTCATTCACGCAACAAGTCTTTATTGAGCATCTAGTTGGGTCTAGCCACTGTTCTAGGCACTGGGGATAGAACAGTGAGAAAGAACAAAGGCGACACCCTTGTCCCCAAGGAACTCACATATATGTGAGTGGGTCACATAGTAATCACCAACTGCATGCATAGACTGTCGGATGGTAAGAATGCTACCCTAGGTATATGACTGTGTATTGAGGAACGGGATGCTCAGCTTACAAGAAGATGGTTTATATAGGGCAGTCAGAGTCTTTTATTTTTTTATTTTTAAATTATCATCATTTTCAAGACTTCCTTTTTAAGCAATCTCTACATCCAATGTGGGGCTCGAACTCACAATCCTGAGATCAAGTGTCGCTGCTCCACTGACTGAGCCAGCCAGGCAAGTTTAGGACAATCAGAATCTTTTTAGAAAATAACATGATGTTTGGGAGAGATTTGAAATAAGTGAAGGAGTGGCTACAAAGATACCTGGGGAAGAGTGTTCCATGAAGACAGGAGAACAAAGGCAAAGTTCTTGAGGAGGACTGTGAAGGCCAAGGGTCCGCTGAGGCGAGAGGCCAGTGTGCAAATGGGAACATGACAGGAGTTGGGTGGGGCAGCTTGGACAGGGGCTGGTAGGCCATCATGGACTCCCCTTGGCTTTCTTTCAGATCGGCAGGCACTGACGGGTTGGAGGAATGATGGGATCCCTTGCTGCTCTGAGGGGAAGAGGCTGAAGTATTCAAGGGTAGGAGCAGGGAGACCAGAGTTAGCAATAATTATAATAATAATAAAAATATGATAATAATAATTATAGCAATAATCCAGGTGGGTAGACACTGACATGGACCAAGGCGGTACTTTGGAGGTGAGGTGGGGGTGACTGGTTTCTGGGTCTGTTTTGAACATACAGATCGTAAGATGTGGAGTGTGACTTGGACATGAGGTATGAAGGAAAAGAAGATCAAGAATCATTCCAGGATTTTTGACATACGTGGTGGACAGTTTGCAAAATGGCTCCCAGTGATCCCCGCCTTCTGGAATTCATAACTAAGTGCAGTCTCTTTCCCTTGGGTGCAGGCTGCACCTAGCGACTCAGTTCTCAATGAATAGAATACGGCAAAAGTGATGGGATATCACTTCCAAAATTAGGTCTCAAACAGTCTGTGACTCCTGTCTTGCTTATCCTCTCTCTCTCACTACCCTAAGGAAAATCAGCTGTCCTGTTGTAAGCTGCCCGAGGGGGAGATCCATGAGGATCTTCATGAGGATCTTCAGTCTTCAGTCAGGGTCTTTAGTCAGTGGCCAGCAAGAATGTGAGCCTTGTTCAACAGGAAGTGAGCTTGGAAGCACTTACCCTGCCCCTCGCGTCCCCGCCCCCTGCCCCGCCCCAGTCAAGCCCTGAGTTGACAGTAGCTCCTGACTTCACCTGAGCCAGGGGACCCAGTTACGCTGCACTCAGATTCCTGACCCAGATAAACTGTGAGACAATGTCTGTTGTTTTAAGCCCTGAGTTGTGGAGTAATTTTTTTTTTTTTAAATGCAGCAATGGAAAACTAAAACAGCATGCAAGAGCATTTATACTTTAAAAACAGTGTTAGGGCGTGCCTGGGTGGCTCAGTCGTTAAGCGTCTGCCTTCTGCTCAGGTCATGATCCCAGGGTCCTGGGATAGAGCCCCATATCAGGCTCCCTACTCAGGGGGAAGCCTGCTTCTCCCTCTCCCACTCCCCCTGCTTCTGTTCCCTCTCTGTCTCTCTCTTTGTCAAATAAATAAAAAACCTAAAAAAAAAATGGGGTTAGAAAGAATGCTGTAAAATGTTTCTGCCCTTTATACAGATTTAACCCCCCTCCCTGCCAAGGTGGAGAAGTTGGAGCTGGGCTGAGAAGGAAATGAGCAGAGCTCAAGAGAACTTAGATAGGAGAGTGGGACTCAGGACCCCTTGTTCTCCCTCCCTAGGGAGGTGGGATGAGTGTCCCCCCTCCCCAGGTCTCCTACTCAGCTGCTCCAGCCCTTGTCCTGAGACCCCTCCCTGGGGGCTATGGGGTGGACAGGTGTGTGGAGGGCAGGTGCCCAGGGAGTGGGGATATGTGTTGTTCCTCAGACCTCCATGGCTTTTCCTGGGGGAGTTCCTCCAGAGGGGAGGGGACAACAGAGACTGAAGTTCCCCCAGTGTCAGGAAGGGAGCAGCTGTGGGAAGCACATCCATGTGTCTGTTCAGTCAGTGAGTGCAGGTTTTCCAAGTGTCCACTTGTGCCAGCATCTGTGCTCTGCTTGGGGAGGAGCAGGGGGCCTCGATAGTTGACCCTGTGAGATCAGACACGGCCCTCTTCCCTGGGCCCTTATCTCCTACACTGTTCCTCAGACATCTTTTGCAAACCTCCAGTTTTATATTTTTAATTTCATGGAGTCATGCTTTCTTGGTTCTTTGTATGCTTTTTGCTTTTTAAAAAAATTTTATTTTAGATTTGGGCATTTGAAAAAAACATGTTTGCATCCTACCCCAGATTCATTTGTTGAACTCCCCAAAGATCGTGGTATTAGTAGGTGGGGATTTTAGGAGGTGTTCAGGTCATGAGAATGGATCCCTTATGAATGAGATGAATGCCTTATAAGAGAGACCCCAGAGAGCTCTGCAGACCCTTTTTAAAAATAAACATATAATGTATTATTTGTTTCAGGGGTACACAATTCACAGCACTCACCATAGCATATGTCCTCCCCCATGTCCACCCCCCAGCCACCCTATCCCTCTGACCCCCCTCCCCTCCAGCAACTCTCAGTTTGTTTCCTGAGATGAAGAGTCTCTTATGGTTTGTATCTCTCTATGGTTTCATCTTGTTTCATTTTCCCCTCCTTTCCTATGATCCTCTGTCTTGAGTCTCAAATTCCTCAGATCAGTGAGATTATAGAATTGTCTTTCTCTGATTTATTTCACTTACTTATAAGCATAATACTGTTTAGTTCCATCCACATCATGGCAAATTGTAAGATTTTGCATTTTTTGATGGCTGCATAGTATTCCATTGTATATATATCACATCTTCTTTATCCATTCATCTGTTGATGGACATCTAGCTTCTTTCCATAGTTTGGCTATGGTGGACACTGCTGCTATAAACATTGGGGTGCTTGTGCCCCTTCAGATCACTACATTTGTATCTTTAGGATAGATACCCAGTAGTGCAATTGCTGGGTGTTAGGGTAGCTCTATTTTCAACTTTTTGAGGAACCTCCATGCTGTTTTCCAGAGTGGCTGCACCACCTTGCATCCCCGCCAAGTAAGAGGGTTCCCCTTTCTCCACATCCTTGCCGATGTTTCTTGTTCCGTCTTGTTAGTTTTAGCCATTCTGACTGGTGTGAGGTGGTATCTCAAAGTGATTTGGATTTGAATCTCTCTGATGGTTACTGATGTTGAATATTTTTCATGTGTCTGTTGGCCATTTGTATGTCTTCTTTGGAGAAGTGTCTGCTCATGTTTTCTGCCCATTTCTTGACTGGAGTATTTGTTTTTTGGGTGTTGAGAGTTTGAGAAGTTCTTTATAGATCCTGGGTACCAGCCCTTTGTCTGTAGTGTCATTTGAAAATATCTTCTCCCATCCCATGGGTTGCTTTTTAGTTTTGTTGACCGTTTCCTAAAATTCAAGTTAGTTAACGTATGGTCTAGTATTGGTTTTACAAGTAGAATTTAGGGATTCATCAATTACATATCACACCAATGCTCATCCCAAGAAATGCCCTCCTTACTGCCCATTATCCATTTAACCCATCCTCCCACTCACCTCCCCTCCAGCAATCCTCAGTTTGTGCTCTATAACTAAGAGTCTCTTATGGTTTGCCTCTCTTTCTGTTTTTATCTTATTTTATTTTCCCTTCCCTTCCTGTGTTCATCTGTTTTTTTTTTCTTAAATTCCACATGAGTGAAGTAATATGATATTTGTCTTTCTCTGACTTATTTTGCTTAGCATAATACCCTCTAGGTATTACCTTTCCCATTCTATTGGTTGCCTTTTAGGTTTGTTGATTGTTTCCTTCACTGTGCAGGAGCTTTTTATCTTAATAATGTCCCAATAGTTCATTTTTGCTCTTGTTTTCCTTGCCTCCAGAGACGTGTCTAGTAAGAAGTTGCTGTAGCTGAGGTCAAAGAGGTGGCTAGCTTGTTTTCTCCCCTAGGATTTTGATGGTTTCCTGGCTTACATTTAGATCTTTCATCCATTTTGAATTTATTTTTGTGTATGGTGTAAGAAGGTGTTCTGGTTTCATTCTTCTGCATGTTGTTGTCCAGTTTTCCCTACACCATTTGTTGAAGATACGGTCTTTGTGTGTGTATTTTAATTTTTTAATTTAAATTCAATTAGCCAAGGTATCGTACATCATTAGTTTTTGATATAATGCTCAATTCGTATGTTTTTTTTTTTTTTTTTTTTTAGCTGTCTCAAATTCCTAAGAAGCTTGCATTTTCTTCGTAGGAGATCGCAATCTCTTATGCCCCCTGGTGCCATCTTTTGGAACTGCATAATATCTATAGCTCTGAGCCACTACAACAGAGATCTCTTTTTCAGCATTTTTTAAAATTCTTTTTTTTATTAGAGTACATCATTAGTCTTTGATGTAGTGTTCCATGATTCATTATTTGCACTTCTAACCTCTGCTGTTCTCACTAGTGCTCTGAATCATGAGACAGAAACCATCCCCTCAGGCAGTCCCCAGACAATCCAGATTGATGCACAGTCTGTTCTGTTTCTATCTTGAGGAGGGAGCAGGTATGAGAGGTTTCCTCCTAATTGTGCCAGTACACCAGGCTGGGGGTGACATATGAGTGTACAAAGCTCTGCGAACTTTCCTGCAGCTTTCACTGGAATCCCTGCCTGGTTTTCCATTGGGCTAGGTACCACTGCTTCTCAGTTGGTTTCTAGCATTCTTACAGAGGTATTTTGGTCCACAGATGGTTGTTATTTGGTTGTCTCCATGGAAGAAGGGTTGGGGACTTCTTAGTCTGTCATTTTACTGATGTCACTACTCTAAGTGATATGAAAACAATAATTTTCGCCAGTATCTGGGAGTAGACACATGGAAGTTCTCTCACTGTCATACCATCTGCATAGGACCATTCCAGTTATAAACCCCAAAGTTTGTGACAATTAGTTACAGTAACCATAGCAAACACACTTAGCTCAGTATTTTAAACCATATGTATATATGCCTTTTATTCATTATGTAGAAATGGTATAAATTTAATACATTTCTTACTCTTTGGTTTTTAACAGGTAAATGGAACTTATTCACAATATTTTCCCTCTAATTCATCTTCATGTACCTCCACACCCCCAACTCTAACTAGAGTCTTCTCATTAGGAGGACAAAGCCATAAACCCAAGGATTATGGGAATAAGAGATCTGAGTTCTATTATCCATTCTCTGTGTAACTTGAGGCAAACCCAATCTCTGGGTCTCAACTTCCTCATATGTTACCTGAAGAGTTGGACCGTGGGGTGGACACCATATTGTTTTTAGTCTGTTGAACATTTGTGTCATTGGGTTGGTGGATTCCCTACCAAGCACTTCCTCTCCCTTATAATAATGAGTAAGTGAAAGGCATAGGAAAGGCAATTTCAAATGACTCTCTGGGATTCATTTGTGGAGGCTGGGAATAAGAAGCTCTCTCTCCGTCCTAACTGCTAAGATGAGGTAATGAATGTCAACATTTCCTGTACTTACCTCTTCCATTATATGGATGAGGCCTATATGCAGCAAATGCCAGGTAGAGATGAATAGAGATGAGAGAATTTCAAAGAATAAGAGTCTTGGTGGCCCTGAGACCTTAGTCCTAAAACTCTGTGTTGGATGCTGTGAGGAACCTAGAATCCTCCTCAGCTACAGGATCCCATTATACTAATATTTTTCATTTTTATCCCTTGTAAGGAAAGGTTCTTCACTAATATATAGAGCATGCTGGAGAGAGCCCAGACCAACTTTTCCACTTTCTCCTAGTATCTGTCCCCCTAAATTACCTTGAGCCTCAGTTTCTTCATTCATATGATAAGGATAATCATTCTTATACTCAAATTGCTATGCCAGTAAATACAATAATATGGGAGAAGGAGATGCTTCGTGTACAGGAGATGCCCAACAAATAGTAGTATTGTAGTATCATGAATTTAATCATTTCTCAAGCTGGGTATTGCTCAGAATTCAGAAGTTATAACAAAATAGAAAAATTGAATAAGTAAGGCTTTAGGAACAGAAAAAAAGTGGTTGGAAATTGTACTTCAGTGCTCTGTGGATATGGGAACTTTATCACCTGGCATCCCTTAGGACAATGCTGACTTTAAGAAAACTGACTTGACAAGGAGATGTTTTCTCTCCTATTATTGGAGCTCCAGAAGTGGGGTGGGAACCAGGAACAATATGGCCGTGTAATGTTGTCAACCCACATTCTCTACATCTTTGCACTTCTCTACAGCAGATTTTTCCTCAGCTTGGTTCCCCTCATGGTCATTAGATGTTTCTCTGGAGCACCTGGGGCAAACTGATTGCCTGTTCCTAGCCAGCAGGAGAGAGAATTGCATTAGTTTCCCAGATTTTTCTGCAAGTCTGTCCTTTTCACTTATGGACACAAATTGGCTTAAGCCAGTCTCCTGTCTGAGTTAACCATGAGTAGGGAGTCATGAAGTGATCTGGTTTCATCTAGCTCTTGGGGGCTGGTTATTGAATATTGGAATGTCAACCAAAATATCCCTCATCATTCAATTGACCTTTCTGAGTTTGTTTCTCCTCCTGTAAATCACTTAGCTCACAGGTTGCTGAGAGATCAAATGTACAATGCATCTTCAATAATAGCCTAATCTAGTAATTCAGTGAGTAGAGGATTGGTTAACTGAAATGATAGCCCATAATAGGGGGTGGAGGAGACAAACTCACTAGTCACAAACACCTTGGTGCCCGGACCTGACTGGAACTCCGTGTTAGGTTTCCCCTCCTTGAACTTCACGCAGTAGTAAGTGCCGGCGTCTGCAAGAGAGATTTCACTGATGTGGATGGAAAAGTCTGTGTTGCCAACTTTGGTGGGGTGTCCAATTTCTTTTACTCTGGGAAAGAAACCTTCTTTGAAATTGTAGATTAATTCCCGGTTTGGCCCATTTCCCTTGAACCATAAGACGGGTCCTTTTGGGAATGAATCTGGTACACTGCAACTCAAGGTGATTGTCTCTCCAACTGATACAGTCTGTGTCATCTCAGCTTGTTGCACCTGGAATATCTCATGTGTGGTTCCTGCAAAGAAATGCAAAATCATTTCCCATTTCCCATGCTCTAGCCCAGGCGGGACTGAAGAACTTGGATCCAGATCGTGGGTGAGCCTCATTCATTACTTATTTTAATGATGTGTGTGAGTCAGTGCAGTGGACAAAATGTATCACCTCTCCCATTCCATGTCCCAGCCCCTAACCAGGGAAAGAAGAGAACAGGGAGGGAGAGGACTGGGATTATGCATTGATAGTGTTTATAGAGAGAGACTAGTCCCTCTCCCATCTAAATGCCAAAAATCACTCAACACATTTGGAGATGGGTCCAAGCGTCCTCTGCTGACCTCATAGCTATAGGGAGTTTGGGATTGACCTTCATCTCTTCTGAAGGGTAAGCAGCTAACTGAATTTGTGGAGATATTAGTGTTGAGAGGTGTGGAGAAAGGGCAAGTCAAGAGATAGCAAACCTAGAGAATGGGGAGCCATTTAGGACTACTGTGTTCATGTAGGCAGAGTGCGGCTCCTCTGCTTATCTGTCGGTGGGAGGGGGGAAGAGACAGTTTCCTCTTCTAAATAAAAGAG
Organism: Enhydra lutris kenyoni; assembly: GCF_002288905.1. Lineage (NCBI taxonomy): Eukaryota > Metazoa > Chordata > Mammalia > Carnivora > Mustelidae > Enhydra > Enhydra lutris. The sequence continues at coordinate 28,008,736 of NW_019154090.1, forward strand.
AATAGAACCTCAAGGGACCTTATCAATTTTGGAGGGCCCACAAACTGATCTCCAACACCCACTACCACCAACATCACTACCCCATATTAGTCAGGTCCTGGTAATCTCTCTCCTTTTCAGGCAAACCATCAAAAGCAAAGATGGGCTAAGGTGTGGGTTAGAGAAACAAGAAAATCTTGGCTGGTGAGGCTGGGAGAAAATGGAGGGTAAGCTGCCTATGCTCACAGTTTTTAGCTTGAGGGATCTTATGTAAATTTTCCGTGGCCCATTGGGTATGATGGAATGTGGCTGGACTTGAAGAGAACATCACAGAGGAAGACTAGTTTTCCCAGAAGAACAGATAGACACACTAATCTCACATATTGAATGTCATTAATCCACAGAGTGGCAAGAAGTAGCAAACACTGGTTGTCCTCAGAGAAGAGAACAACAGAGCTGGGGTTAGACTAGGGCAGGGCAGGTCAGGGAAAGATCAAGAGCCAGGAGAGTGACTGAACTCCTCCAGGACAGCTTTTCCAAACAAGATGTGGGGGTGGGTGATATCAATCCCCATCCTTCTGATGTCCTGGCTCTCTAGAATCCATAGTAGGAGACCACACTCACTCATTGATTTCCTGTGGGGAATGGGGTCCCTGAGTGCCCTGTGGTGGCCCTTCAGGGACCTGCCACCAGGCCTCAATCACGTTCCAGTTAGAAATGGCTGAGTGGATTTGGGCAGGTTTGTAGAGATTCTGCTTACCTGTGGATCCCTTCACTTTGGCTCAGGAAGTATTGGGCTTAGGGGGCAAACTCTAACCTGTGTTACAATTTAATCCTGAACCTATAAGATAAGATGTGGCTACAAGAGACAGTGAATGGAAATTGGGTCTCAGACATAGGTTAGAAGATACTCAATGGAGAGCTCTTATTCCAGAATTGTCCGCCAGACCTTAGAAAAGCCAGCAGGCCACATAGGTCTCAATATTCTCACTTTTTGGATCATAAAGTGCACACTTGTAGTTGTATTATATCTACTTGGTGCCTTTTTATGTGAGAGTTTCCCTTGCCATATGTCATCACTGGCTTGGTGGAGTTGGCCGTCAGGGCAGGGCATGGCCTGTCAACATGGCTTAATTTAGTAGTAGGCATGGGACCACAGAATGGTTAATTAATAGGGCCATCTGCAGAACCTAACTTATAGGGTGGTTTGTGATTGAAGGGGCACAGAATCTAGTGTGTAGTGATGATTTGGTACGTTTCAGATTTTAAAAAATTTATTTTTACAGACCAAGGGGATGGAGTTTGTCAAGCTGTACTCACCATTCACAGATACAACGGTTCCTGAACCAGATACATACGACATGTCAGGGTGCGCTATGGTTAGTTTCACACAGTAATAGGTGCCCACATCTTTGGGCGACACGTTACTGATGCGGATGGAATAGTCTGTCTGGTTGAACTCTGTGTTTTCCACTTGGGTTACTCGGGGGAATTTGCCTCCATTGAAATTGTAAATTAACTTTCGTTCTTGCCCATTCTCCCTGAACCACAAGACAGGCCCTGCTGGGGAACGAGCAGACACGTTGCAGCCCAGTGTCAAGATCTCTCCAGCTCTGACTGAAACTGAACTCTCAGGCTGGGTCACCTGGAATTCTTGATCCGAAGTTCCTGGAAAGAAAATTGGCTTCATTTCTCATGTTCTTTTTCTTGGCCCAGGATGTTCTGAGAGTCTGGTTCTAGGTCAAAGTGGGGACTCGTTACACACTCTTTTAGCAACATGTACTGGTGTGAAGGTATGAAAATTACAAACTGGGTTGTCATAGGGGGTGAGGGGAAGGGGACTCCATGGCCTGGAGCATAGTAGATACTGTATAAACAGGGGAACTTGCTGCATAACAAATTACTGCAAACTTAATAGTTTAAGAAAACACATATTATTTCATAGTTCTGTGGACCAGGAGTTCAGGCACAGCTCAGCTTAGCTGTCATACACAGAGGGAAGATGATGTGAAGACACAGGGGGAATGCTGTGTACAATCTGAGGATGGTCTGAGGCTACCAGAAGCTAGGAGAGAGGCCTGGAACATATTTCTCCTCATAGTTTATACCAGCTTCAGTTATAATTGCCAAGCTTGAAAGCAACCAAGATGACCTTCAGTAGGTGAATGGATATAGAAATTGTGGTACATTCAGACAGTGGAATATTATCCAGTGCTAAAAGAAATGAGCTAGTAAGCCCTGAAAAGATATGGAAGAAACTTAGTCTAAAGGAGACACCTGCATACTGCAGATATCATATTCCCAGAATATGATATTCTGGGAAAGGCAAGACTACGGATACCGGGAATATATCAGCTATTGCCAGTGTTAGGTGGAAAGAGATAAATAAGCAGAATACAGAGGATTTTTAGGGCAGTGAAGCTACTCTGTATAATGCTATAAAAGTGGATATCACTATACATTTGTCCAACCCCATAGACTATACAATACCAAGGGTAAAACAGAATGTGAATTATGGACTTTGGGTGTTAATGACATACTAGTGTAGGTTCATCATTTGTAATAAATGTACCACTCTGGTGGAGGATATTGGTAAGGGGAGAGACTGATGTGTGGGGACAGGGAGTGGTATGGGAAATCTTTGCACCTTCTGCTCCATTCTGGTGTGAACCTAAAACAGTTTTAAAATATGAAGTCTATTTATAAAAAAGTCATTTCCATATCAAAGGTCATCTAGATTTTCTTCTATGATATTTTGAAGGAATTTTATAGTTTTGTGTTTTACATTTGAGTTATTTTTATGAAAGTTGTTAGGTCTGTGTCTAGAATCAATTTTTTTTTTTTTGCACGTGGATGTCAGGATGTCCAATTGCTCCAGCAACTCTGTTGAAAAGACTCTGTTGCTCCTATCCCAAAGATCAGTTGGCTATATTTATGTGTGTGTATTTCTGGACTTTCTATTCTGTTGCATTGATCTGTGTGTCGATTCTTTCATCAATGCCACTGTTTCAATTACTGTAGCTTTCTAGTAAGTCTTGTTCTCTGACTTTGTTCTTCTCCAACATTGAGTTGGCTATTCTGGATCTTTAAATTCTCCATATGAACTTTAGAATCAGTTTGTCAATATCCATCAAATACTTTGTTCTTACATTGATTGGGATTGCATTTAATCCTTAGATGAAGTTGGGCAGAATGGGTATCCTGACAATATTGAGTCCTCCCATCCATGAATATGGGATGTATCTTTATTTGTTTAGTTCTTCTTTGATTTAAAACTGATTGCTTTAATCAGTTTTATAGCTTTCTTTATATAGATCTTACACATATAATAGGAGATTTATACCTATTTTTCTTTTTTGAGGGGTGATAATGTACTTGGTCACATGTGTATTTAGTATATAGAAACATAACTGATTTTTTAAAAGAAAAGTGTGGAATTTAATCTTTATTTACAGGACACTGCAAGATAGGAGATTCCACATAGAAATAAGAAACCCACTGAGAGGTGGAGCTTCATACAGTTTGTACAGTTTGGAACTGGTCAAGTAGACTTTTGTTGTAAAAAGTGCTACAATTAAAAAAAAAACACATTTGAAAAGAGTTCTTAGTAGAGAAACAGTAAGATAAACTTCTACCAGAGTACACAACAAACAACTTTCTGCCTAAGCTGTATAATCTAAAAGTTAAAGGTCCCAGGAGTGCCATCCTGAACCTGGAACGTATAGCCTTCAGAGGTAGTTTCTGGACAACGTTTTGATCTTCCTCTTCCCCTACAGAGAAATACTTCTCAATCAAGTTTAATGAAGCTTTGTGTACAGACTCATTTTCATGGTTTTGTAGAGCCTCGATTTTGTCCAAATCTTCACATTCTTCAATCATTATACTAAGTTTCTCAGTTTCACCTAGTTTCTCAGCAGCCTAAATGATGTTTGAAACAGCATCCAGAATAACCAGAATAATTTTGGTATCCTTTGCAGTTAAGAGGTTCATCAATGGTTCTATTTATGCCACAATGAACAAGGTATACAATCTGTTCAACTGTCCCACCACTTGTATAGTTGGTCACAGCCCAGACAGCTTCCTTTTGTGTCTTAAAGTCTGCCTTAGAGAAAACCCCAATGAAGAATGGGACTAACCCATGATTCACAACTTGCTGTATCTGGTCGTGGCAGCCAGCTGTGATGTTTGATGTTGTCCACGTGGCTTCCTTCTGAATATTAGTTTTGGGGTTCATTAGCAGGCTGGGAAAGATAGCAAGTGCTCCTGCATCTATTCAACCTGAGTCTGTTCATCTGTCCCAGTGACAATATTTCCTATGGCTCTTAGTGCAGAAGTCACAATGGGCAATTCAGTAGCTCCTAGAAGCTTCACAAGCTGGGGCACAATTCCTGTTTTCACAACCATTTCAGTCCATTCATTTGGACCATCAGTAAGGTAGGAAATGGCCCAGGTATCTGGCAAGACTTCTGGATCATCATGATGCAGGAGAATTAGGAAGGTAGGAAGGTAGAAAGTATCTGCTAAGGTAGATAGGTAAAGAACTAAGGTAGGAAGAATCTGCTCGACAGCATCTAACGGGGGTGCAGGATTCTTGTTGTGACAAAGGTTTGAAAGTGTCCAAGTAAGGTTACGTAAGTAGCCACATGCTAACGATGACATATCAGGAACCACAAGGAGAGCCAAAAGCGGATCAGCTGCACTGTACTTGATAACCAAGTCTCGAAAAACTGAACCGTCACCTTCAATGTTTCCTAGAGCCCATACAGCTTGTTCACTGATGTGGGCATGGGAAGATGCCAACAGAGAAATGAATGCTGGGCTAGCACCTCCATCTACCACAGCCTTGGTCTGTTCTGATGTCCCAGAAGCAACGTTAGTGAGAGCCCAAGCAGATTCAAACTGAATGGGACTACAGTCTGTTCTGCCCAAGAAGGACACAAATTTTGGAATCAAACCAGTCCAGATTATGTTGTCTATGGGGGTGCTGCTTTTCCTGAGAAGGCAGTTTCCTAGCAGTTTGAGTAGCCTGGAGCTGGCTTTCCAAATTGTTGCTATTTATGCCTTTGACAATGTCATCAACAGACCAATTTATAGTGCCCTGGTTGTTGCAGTTTTCCTGCAGTGGAGAGGTAGCATCATCGGGAAATGAGCTTATGTTTCTCCTTTTCAGCATCTGGTCATCCTTCTTAACTTTCCTCAGCTCCACATTAACTTCTATTTGACGCCACCTCATTTCTGTACTGTCTTTCCCCTTGTTCTTGAATCTGTTAAGGCGGGCAGTTGGTGAATTAGCATTCTCGTTGGTGGACATGGTTATGAGACAAAGGGAGAAAGCTACACAGCTGGCTCAGGCTTCTAGGGGAGGCGGTCCGGGATGCGCAGGCTGCGGGTCAGCTGCCCTCAAAACATCCACCATGGGTCACCCATAATTGATTTTTTAATGTTGATTTTGTATCCTTGCTGAACATGCTTATTAACCCAGAGGGTTTTTTTTTTTTTAAGTAGATTCTTTGGGATTTTCTATGTAGACAATCACATCTGCAAATAAGGGAAGTTCTTTTTCTTCCTTTTAAAGTTCCTTTCCTTCCCTTCCCTTCCCTTCCCTTCCCTTCCCTTCCCTTCCCTTCCCTTTCTCCTTCTGTCCCTTCCATTCCATTCCTTTCTTCCTGTCCCTCTCTCTCCTACAATTTCTAGTACTATGTTGAATAAGAGTTGTGAGTAGGGACATCCTGCCTCAGTCCTTACCTTACGAAAAAAAAAATCAGTTTTTCACCACTAAGTATAATGATAGCTACAGGGTTTTTTGTAAATGTTCTTCATCAAATTGAAGACGTTGCCTCCTATTTCTAGTTTGCTGTGAGTCTGCATCAGGAATGGGTGTTTGATTGTCAAATGGCTTTTCTGCATCACTTGATATGCTCATGCAATTTTTCTTCTTTAATTTGTTAATGTGATGGATTACAGTGATTGTTTTTCAAATGTTGAAACAGCTTTGCATGCCTGGAATAAACCCTTCTTAGTCATGGTATATAACTTTACACGTTTGAAATTCTATATGCCAAATTTTGCTCAGGATTCTTGCATTTAGACTCATGAGACATATTGGTCTGTAGTTTTTTTTTAAATGTACAATCTATCTGGTTTTGTTATCAAGGTAATAATGGCCTCATCAAATGAGCAGGGAAGCGTTTCTTCTATTTTCTGGAAAAGATTTTTATGAGCTTGGTATTCCCATTAAAATGTGTTTGCTAACATTCTCTAGTGGGTGTGTTACTCATATATTTTACCTTTTCCTAAAACATCCAAGCTTTCTTCCTCCTTGCTTATACTCAGATAAAGGTCTTGTGTTCCTCTTTCATCTGATCTAAATCCCTTGAGCCGTCTTCTGTGACAATTGGGACTCAAAGCCTCTGCCAACATGGACCAATGGCCTTGGGAAAGAGACTCCACATACTTCTTTAGCTTTTTCAGCAAGCAAAGGCAGAACTGCCTAGTTCTCTTAGAGACCCTGCAGGGTTCAGCTTCCCTCACTGACCCAGAGAGATCTCTAGTGACCACTTCTGGTCAATATTCCATGAGCATGCAAACCTCTGCAAGTTTTTAACAGTGATTATCTTAGGATGAAAACATTGTGAATTGTTTTCTTGCTTTAAAATTTCATGTTCTCCAACATGATTTTCTTCATTGAGAAGTTGTATCTTTGTGGTGGCAATAAATTGGAATGACAGGTTCTTTGTTCCTAAGGGATGGGGGAGGAGCGCTCTAATGTGTGCTGTGCTCAGCCCTGTGACTATTAGCATGTGCCCATTCCCCGAACAAAAGGGTGTGGAACAGACTCCGCCACTAGGAGATTTTGGGAACTGGGAACCATTCCAATCTAGTTCTACAAATTCTGGATGGGATAGAGAAAACCCTCCCCCAGGAAATTCTAGGTAAACGGGTAAGGTCAACACAGTAAACTAGCATAGAGGAGTCCTCGTTACACATCCTTGAGCCCCAGCTCACCTGTGAATTTCAGTAGCAGAGTCAGCAGCAGGGATGGCAGTAGTGGGCAGGATCGGGAGGCAGGGACAGGCATCATGGTGGCCCTGGAGCCTTCTCTGTCCGAATGTTGTCCTGGAGAGGCCCAGGACACTCTGCTCTGAGGAGAGAAGACACTCCCTGCCTCCGTGATGCCAGAGGAAGGGGATGATGATGAGAGGAAAGACCATAGGATTTTAATAGTTTTTCTTTGAGATTATCAAATAGACAGGCAAGGTGAACACAAGCTGAGAAGTTGCTGCTAGAAATGATTGGTTTTCCAGAGTTAAGGGCATGTCATAGACTTGTGCTCATTCCTGAGCCTCGTCCCAACTGCGGTCTCACCAGGCTGCACCCCTGCTGATGTAGAAGCCCAGAGACATGGTGTGGGAAAGAGGTTAGAATTTTGGAGGTGGTGATGATTTGTGTCTTAAAGATTTTTTTTAATTTATTTGACATACAGATCACAAGTAGGCAGAGAGGCAGGCAGAGAGAGAGAGGATGAGGAGGCAGGCTCCCTGCTGAGCAGAGAGCCCGATGCGGGACTCGATCCCAGGACCCTGAGATCATGACCTGAGCCAAAGGCAGAGGCTTTAACCACTGAGCCACCCAGGTGCCCCTGATTTGTGTCTTAGAGGATGGAAGGGGCTACAGGGAAGGTAGGGCTGGGAGAACACACTGCAAGAAGGAAAGTAACACACCTAGAAACACACCTGGAAGGTTAGGGCTGCCTCTGTTGTCTGTGCTGGGTCTGGGGCCAGCTCTGGGGGAAAAGAGTAGAGGGACAGATGAAATACTCTTAGAAAGAGAAAGGAACCAGTATGCTGGCTTCTTTCTTTCTCACCTCTGCAATGGGCTCTACCCAAGCACAAAGGCTGTGTTGGAACTCTCAGTCTATACTCAGCTGGTGACACTTTAGTGTCTCCGAGTCCGTAGTCAGGCACTGACTATTAGGGTGATTTTTCCTGTTGCTTCCTTGTGAGCTGTGCCTCCTCAGGGATCAATAGGATGTTAAGGCCAGGAGAGGTGTTAGAACAAGAGGAGAGTCCACAGCAGGCCCAAACTACATATAGAGGATGAGAAGACTCCTTTCCCCTTGTGATGTCACCATCCTATCACATTGTTCTGGAATGATGAGTTCCATGCAGGGGTGCCATCCATGGCCTCTGGTGAGGGCTATGCAGGAACTTTCCTCCAGGTCCAGTATCCTATACTTCTTCTTACCTTCAGCAGACTTCACATCTCCCATCAGACTCTAAACTCTACAGAGCCCGAGATTTCTAGTGCCTTGATGGTCAAGAACATTGGCTTTGCAATCAGATGTAGTTTAGGTTCCAATCCTGAATCCACTTCTTGGTGGCTAACCTACATATCCTTTGACCATGAAATTTTCATTTGTATAGCTGAAATACTCACAAGTGAGTTCATAGTCGGCCCTCGGACATTTTCTTCTCCCCTTCAGCATGTGGCACATCCTCTACCCATTTGGCCAAACCAAGAAGGACCCAAGTTCTACATCCTCACTTGTCCACTCATGTCTACACATTCCCAGACCCTGTTAGTTTTACCTCCCAAACACTTCTTGAATCTATTTCTCCATCTCCATTGTAATCTCTGTGTGAATGAAAACTATTACTTCCCAATATGCTATCTCCAAATCTTCTACCCACTGTTAAGCTCTACCTTCTACTTTATCTAGGGTCTTCTACAACACAGATCTGAGTAAACTCCTTTTTTGTGTAAATCATTTTGTAGATTCTCATTGCCCTTGTATATTAAGACTGCTGTATGGTGTTTGGTCTATGGCATATACTATGTTGTATATCTTACGTTGTATGTGGTATATGATGTATGGTGTATGGTATGTGGTATTTGGCAATGGCATATTTTATATGCCATGTGGTATATGATATGTGGTATACAGTATATTGTATATGGCATATGGTGTGGTACATGGTATGTGGTATATGGTATATTATGTGGGCATACATGTCTGGTATGTGGTATATAATATATGGTAAGTATAGTGTAAACAATCCATCCTTCCTTGACTTGCTTGGCCCTTAGAGACAAAAGAATCCCCACATTTTCTGGTCCCCCCACAGCCTCTCCCCTTCACATTGAGTTCCCTGGGAAACAGGTGCTGAGATGAATATTAAGCAGATCATTTCCAGGGAGTGCTTTAGGATCCAATGGTGGCTAGGAGAAGGGAGCAGAATTGTATAGAAGAAGTTGAGTTGCAGTGAGGTCCCAAAGAAGACCTCAGCTGATCTCCCGTGGAGCTCTGGTGCTAGGATGTTCCTTCAGAGTTCTCCTGAGCTGGGTTGAGAGGTTGGACCTTTACATCCCTGTTGATGAGCCACTGGATGTGGCAAGGTCCCATGCTTGATCTCGGGCATGGTGGCTTTCTTCTGCTGAGGCCATCTCAAAGAGGGCTGACAGCTGAGGGCCATATCCTCAGGACTGGTGTATCACAGCACCCACCACCCTCTGCAGAGCCCCTTCCACATCAATTCCTCAGGCTCAGGACATGGATTAACTGCATCCCCCACTGAGGTCTTAAAGCTACCCTACCTCACCCAAGCTCTCAGAGTTCCCTGACCCCACTTTGTCTAACCTGGGTTTTACTAATTGGAAACACTTAGGGTGAATATCTTGGAGGACTGAGAAGCAGGTTCTTTTGAGATCTCTGAGGGCCAGGCTTTGGAGTGAGCTCTAGAAGAAGACAGAGGGTAGAGAAAGGAAGAGGAACCTTAGACCTGTGAAGTAAGATAAAATCTGGGTATAGAAAGACAGAAGTCTCCCCATGCCACAATTCATCACCTTGTCCCCCAACAAGGTGCAAGAGGCAGAGATCCAGCTGAGGACATGATGTTGACATATTTAATAGACTTAATTTTTGAAATAGCTTTACATTTAGAGTAAAATTGTGACAATAGTACAGAGTTCCAATATACAGCTGCACACAGCTTCCCCTCTTATTAGTATCTGACAGTAGCATGGTGTATCTGTGATAATGAACCATTATTATTAACCAAAGTCCATAGTATATTTAGATTTTTGTCTTATCTTGGGTCCTTATAACAAAACAGCATAAACTGGATGCCTTGAAACAACAGGAACTTATTTCTCACAGTCATAGAGGCTGGAAGTCTGAGATCAGGGTGCCATGATAGTTGGATTGTGATGAGAAGTCTCTTTGTGGTTGTGGACTGCAGACAACTTGCATTCTCATGTGTGGGTGGGGTGATCTGGCTGTCTGGCCCCTTTTCATGAGGGCATTGATCCCATTCATGAGGACTCCACCCTCAAGACCTCATTACTTGTCAAAGTTCCCACCTCCAAATCCCATCACAATGGGAATCAGATTTCAACACATGAACTTTGGAGAAACAGAAACATTCACTCCAAAAGAGATTTTCTTGGTTTTTACACTTTCTGTTCCAGAATTCCACGCAGGATACCACATTACATTTATTTGTCATGTCTCATTAGGCTTTTCTCATCTGTTACAACTTCTTCAACTTTCCTTGATGGTGATGGCCTGACAGTTTTGAGGAGTGTTGCTCAGGTATATGGTGGAATGTGGGAATGGTGGGCTTGGGGAGGAAGGTCACAGAAGAAAAGTGCCACTCTTATCACATTATACCATGGAGCACAAACCACGGTGAACTCATGGTGAACTCATGATCACCCGGCTGAACTGTATTTGTCAGATGTCCCCTCTGTAGTTACTCTTTTTTCCTCCTTTCCATTCTGTCCTTTTTGGAAGGGAGTCACAACAAGCAGCTTGTCCTTCATGAGTGGGCAATTAGGGTCCCCCTCCTGAAGGTGAAGTATCTAGTTGAATAATTTGGGATTTTATGCACAGGCTTTTTTTCTTCTCAATTTATTAATTTATTCAATTACTTATATATATCAATATGGGCTCAAAGATTTATTTATATATGGGGTTATAATCAGTTTTAGTCATTTAGGCAGCTATAACAAAACATCCCAGACTAGTGGCTAGTAAACAAAAGAAAGCTCTTGCTCATAGTTGAAGAGGCTGGTGTCTGAGATCATGGAGCCAGCGTGGTTGGGAGAGGGCCCTCACAGATTTCTCCCTGTGTCTCCACATGGCCGAAGTGACTGGGGAGCCCTGAGGTGGGGGGAATCTTCTGTAAGGGCCAATCCCACTCATGAGGATGAAGCACTCATGACCTGCTCACCTTCCAGAGGCTTCCCCTGCCAACACCCATCGTATGGGCTTGAGGATTCCAACACTCAAATTTTGCGGGGACTCGAACATTTAGACCAGAGCAGAATCAGATGTACTACTTTACTTATTTGTTGCTCAAACTGTTACACTTTGACCATTGGGAGTTCTTCCAGAAGGTTCCTGTACCTGTTTGACAGACTCCAATCAGTGGGCTATTCGTTTGTTTTTTGCAAATCACTTGCTCACTTTCTGAAGGATATGAAGTTCTGATAGAACTTTTAAACACAAAGAGGAGAGAGTAGTATTTAGTGAAATGGTTTTAGGTACATGTACCAGTGCTGAATGAAGTGAAATGGTATTTTAAAATCCAAAATCTGACAGAAACTAGTGTTTTCAATGATGTATTCCCCAACTTATGTTTTAAAAATGCAGGGGCCTAACATATGGCTGTCATTCTGACAACTGAGGATGCAGACAGTTCCTTCTCTGTCAGAGTCCACATCCTATTTGAGGATGAGACAAGCACTCACAAGAGGTTCTCAGTTTGCATGGTGCTGACATGCATGAATGTCAGTTGCCACAGGTCTGTTAAATACCATCAGTACCCCAAAACATGGTTTCAGTTTCATTTGCCATGGAGGAATTTTCCATGAGCAATTGCATGAGGTATAAACTTTGCTGCCAGCTCTTCCTCAGGCCACAAATATCTATGTAACTAACAGGTGCTCATCATGGTAAGTAAGAATCATGTCTTTCAAAGCTGGTAGTGGTGGTTCTCTTTGATTCTGTTACTCACTTTACCACAGATAGCAATGCAGGTGGTTGTGTTGTCTCCTGGTCTTCCAGTGAGGAATCCTGGTGCCATTGTACAAAAGTGAATAGTGGCCAAGGGGAATTGGCACAAAGCTGAAAGTGTGATGGAGAAATGAGAAGAGATAGGACTTTAGGTGAAGTTCAAATTGAATGTGAGTGGGGTTCATGAAGGCATAGCTACCAGGGGAATGGTGACAGGAGTGCTGGTCCCCAGAGTGTGGATATGCAGCCAGAGTGAAGGCAAACTTACAAGGTCACTGAGGTGGTGGTGGTGGTTGGGGGAGGGAGGCAAAGGGTAACAATGTCCAAGAGGTAATGATGCCAGCAAATATTCAAAATAATGATGTAAGGTTTTCATGACATTGAAAGTGCAAGGGATGGAATTTTAGAAGCTGATCCCATTCGAGACTGGAGTGAGGTAATTCAGAAGCTGGCTCTATATGGTCAACCATGCGATCAGAAGACCAAGTACTGTGCAAACTACTCTTGATGTGTCTTTATAACAACAAATGTTGGAGAGGATGTGGTGAAAGGGGGACCCTCTTACACTGTTGGTGGGAATGCAAGTTGGTAAGTCCACTTTGGAAAATAGTATGGAGGCTCCTCAAAAAGTTAAAAATAGAGCTACCCTATGACCCAGCAACTGCACTACTGGGTATTTATCCCAGAGATACAGATGTAGTGAAAGGAAGGACCACAGGCACCCCAATGTTCATAACAGCAATGTCCACAATAGTCAAACAGTGGAAGGAGCTGAGATGCCCTTCAACAGATGAATGGATAAAGGAGATGTGGTCCATATATCCACCATTGGGGGCACCAATGATTGTGAGAAGGAGCAGTAGGAACTGTGGGCAGGTTGGTCTCTGGGGAAGCAAGGCATTTGGGCAGAGTTGTGGAAGCTTCTAGTTGTTCCTTGTTATAGTTTGGGCCCCTCAGGGAAGGAAGGAGGCAGCAGAGACTGAGGGTAGCATGTAGTAGGGGAGGAAGGAAGGAGTTTTGGGACCCATGTTCACAGTTAATTATCTGTTCATCATTCTAGAAAAGTTCCCCATGTGTCTCCTATGTCATCGGTGTTATTTTCTTCCTGGGACATCTGTTTTGAGAGGACTGGCAACATGACGTAGGACTCTGCCACCTCAGCCTTCCTCCGTAAGTCCTGATCCCCCCTCCCCATACACTCTTGTCTGTCCCACAGAGGGTCAGGCAGGAACCATCCTCAGAGTAGCCATCTGGCACCTGTCAGCATTCTCTTAGATGTGGAGTCCTTACTCAAATAATTTAGAGATGGTCTTCAAGGGTTCTTCCCACCCAGCTGCCTCTTATTCAGCCTCTCCGTCTACTTTCTTCCCAGAAGCCCTAGGACTCTGTGTGCATTTCCTGACAGTCTTTGATGCCACCCACCTCCTACAGGACCCCACATACTCTTGGGAGTTGGACACTTCTCAGAGAGATCCCAGAGATTCCTGAGGGTGTGGAGAGAGGTGTATTACCTACTCTTTACTCTAGGTGGTGCTGACCCTCTGTGACCTGTGGGGTGCCCCGCTTCCTGACCTGGCTCCTCTGGGACTGAAATTTGCTTGCCCTCCCTGTCCCACAACTTACAGTCAGGCCCTCACTTCCTGTGGGCATAGATGGCATAGACAGTGATGAGCAGCAGCAGCTTTGGGCCCAGGGTGAGAGCCACGAGGAGTAGAGTAGACAGCTCTGGGTCTGGAAATGAAGGAACAGGAGGCACCATCAGGGTAGGCATCTAGGTTCTATTCCCAGGGGCCTCCATTTACATCATTCAAGGTGACTCAAACTTATTAATGTTCTGGAGGTCATTAATATCCTCCCCTGTGACCAGACTCAAGGCAGAATTTGGGGTAAGAACTTCTTCATCTCACTCACTCCTTTCTCACTGCCAGGTGTCCTTCTTGAGGGAAAAGGTGGGGAGAACGAACACTCAGGAATGTGTAAGTTTGGTTTACTGAATTGGTCCTCACACCCTGTGGGGCAGGTCATGGAGCCTCTTTCTGATGACCCAACAGGCTCACAGTTGACAGACGGTGGGCAGATGAGGTGGTTCAGACCCAAGGAAACCCCTCACTTCTGGCCTGCAGGATGACTCTGAGACCTTGTCTTTGGACCAGGACAAAGCCAAACTTTCTGGGCCATAGGGACAAATGTCTGCCTGGCCTCACGTGGAGTGAGAACAGATGTTGCGGTCAGTGAAGGTCAAGGCTGCCCTGCTTTGCTCCATGCACACGGTTTGACAACTCCCATGTACAGAGGTGAGGATGGAATCCTCAGGATGACCTGACCTCAGGAGACCTGCTGGATGGACAATACCCTGGGGAGGCAAGGGAATGGGGTCTAGTGCTCAGGAGAGTTTCAAACACCATCCAACCCACCTGGACCCCAATGCCACTGTCAGTTGATGTCTTTCTGTTAGACACAGGGGTTGGATCTGTAAATATAGTTTCAGATTCTTTGCCTTTTTACAATGACTGCTTTTTTAATATTTACACAAAGAAATTGAAATGATTTTTGAAATATGTGGAACAATTTTAAAGAAGGAGCAGAGAGCTCACCATATTTGCTCCTGGCATGTTAAGAAGATGGCAGGTCTCAGCTGGGGGTTGGGGGTGCTGGACTTTTTCTCTGTTGAAAGGGCTGTATTGCCCATGTTTGTACCTGCTTCTAGAGGGCAGCCTCTAGCAGAGGACTGGAGGAAGTGGGGATACAGAGACTTAGCCAATCCTCTCCATTTAATACACTCAAAAAGAACATCCAGCAAGCCAGCTTTCTGTCTGAGGCTGAGTCTCGCTGTGTACCGCATTGTTTTTAACATCTTCCTTTGCCAGTCCTGCCTCCTTCCCTTTCTCGCAAACGTGGATTAGCAGCACTCCACAGTGAGCGAGTCTGCTTCCCAGGACAGCTGGCAGGCAGAGTTTATCCGGGAGGGGTCTGGATTGCCAGCTCTAATGAGCACAGTTGGACATGGGTCCCTACCAGTTGGCTGGCCAAGAAGTCCCCAGTCCTGATGAACAGTAGAGCAGGGTAAGTCCCAGTTTGCCCTGGTTGGAACCTCACTGTGGTGACCTGGGCTGGTATAAGCAGAGGAGGGGTGTACTCTGGCAATCTGGAAATGAGTCGATCATTATAAGAACTATAGGTTGGGTGGCTATTGCTGGGCGTCAGTCCTTCACAGGAAGACAATACAATGTGAAGACCAATTGATCACACATGAAAAGTTTTTTTGTGAATGTCAGAGGACTTCCAGGCAACATTGTAGCCTCCTAATTCCTAGAGCTGAAGGGCAGAAAAAGCTTGAGGACATAATTTGGTCCAATATAATCATAAAAGCATCAGTACTACAGAGAGGATTGAATTCTCAGCTACAGTGCACCTGTTCTGCCAAAATAGGGCTGTGATGGGAAATATGCGAGAGAGAGATACTGAATTGTGGGATAGGGACACTGGGGCCAAGGCATTCAAAGCCCACAAGGCACTATTTGGCTGGTGAAGACAAGGCAACAGCTTAGTTACTCATCTTGGAATATAACCTCTTAACTCAAAGAAAAAAACAATAAAAGGACAGTAAATTCTATGGAAAACTGGTTCTCAGTAGTCCTTGGAGAGCAATGTCCAAACTGAAATTTCTTGGAGACTTAAGAGAAAAATCATAAAATTCAAATGCACAATTTCCTATGCCATTGCCCCTCTCCCCACCTTCATCAGCCACAGGAAAGGGCAGGAGAAACAGACAAGGGCAGGTAGCCAAGGAGTCTGAGAATTATTTGGAAATCCCATCAGCAATATTAAATCCAGCTTAAATTAGAAAATATTGGAAATGTGTCCTGTGGTCAGGACACAGATCATAGGAAGGGATTTCAAAGTATGCCTGACCCAAGAGGGTTGACACAGAACCCCCAGAGTCTGTGAATATGGTATCTTACACTGCAAGAGGGACTGCATGGTAATTAGCTAGGGTCTTTAATGGATCATTATCTTGGACTACAGGAATTGGAACCAACTTAATCACAGAGACACTTACAAGTGAAGGAGGGAGGCAGGAGAATGGGAGCAAGAGGCGTGATGACCACAGCAGAGGTCATGCATCCGGGGGCCTTGGCAGAGGAGTGGGGCTGCTTCTAGGAGTTGGAACAACAAGGACAAAGACTCTCCCCCAGTGCCCCCAGAAGGAATGCAGTTCTGCCATCCTGTTTTAGACTTTCCACCTCTAGAAATGGGAGATAATGAATGTGTGTTGTTTTAAGCTACTAAGTGTGTGCTAATTATTATAGCAACAATAAAACCCAATACAGGGGCGCCTGGGTGGCTCAGTGGGTTAAAGCCTCTGCCTTTGGCTCGGGTCGTGATCCCAGGGTCCTGGGATTGAGCCCCGCATTGGGCTCTCTGCTCAGCAGGGAGCCTGATTCCTCCTCTCTCTCTGCCTGGCTCTCAGCCTACTTGTGATCTCTGTCTGTCAAATAAATAAATAAAATATTTAAAAAAAACCAATACAGGGAGGCATGGACATTTTTAAAGGACAGATGTGAATAAAAGGGTCAGGCACAATTTAAAATGCATTACTCTGGGGGGAAGGTAAAAAGGAAGGAAGAGGTGCTGTTTCAAAATTGAGTGGTGAAGAGATGAAGAAAAAATGGGGATGGCAAACTTGGGGTCCTGAAAGAAGAACCAGAAAGATCACGGGACTTGGAACCTCTCCCCCACTGTCCAAGCCAACCAACCAATCCCAAGGCCCAGTAACATATGTGGCCATGCTATACTGAGAGAAGGGAAGTCCATTAAGCTAGAAGTATTGTGAAATAACCTCAATACCATAAACATGAACAAAAAGAGGTACTTCATTGCATCACACCCCTATAGACCTAGGATGGCAGTGGCTGGAGTCTTGGGATGGCCAGGGGAGGTGGCATCTTGGTGCAGCAGTGTCACATAGACATCTTACTCTTGACTCCAGCTTACCAACCCAGACAATCCTAGTATCCATTTCCAGCCTTAAGACACTAGCAAGGTTACTAGTACAGGCACACTGGAAACACCAGACATAATGGCCATAGCTTGAGCCTCAGTGCACAACCAAAGACTAAAACCCAAACCCTAGCTGATCCAGACAAGATGGTGTGTACTCATTTCTCCCCGCTCTCCTAATTCAGTATAAGCCTAATCCCTGGAAATCACATAATTCAAGCACAGGAGGACTCTGAAAGGTGGAAGAGGAAGCCAGGTGGGCTAGGTGTCTGTGGACTGGAGGAGGAACACAGCATCAGGCAACATGGTTCCATACTCCCGTGTCCCCAGGCACAGAAGGAGCCCCAGGTGTGTCATTCAAACAAAGAAAAATCTAGACTCAATAATCTCAGTTCTCATTTCAAAAAATGTGGAGGAGCAAAATAAGCAGAAGGGGGACAAAAAAGAAGAAAAAGCAATAAAATAGAAAAGAAAAGCAATAGAGAAAATCACTGAAACAAAAGTGGATTCTTTGAAAAGACTGGCAAAATTGAAATACTTTTAGCATTTCCAACAACAAACACTATGAGAAATGACACATTTCCCATATGAAGAATGAAATGGGATATCACTACAGATCCTACAAACATCAAGGATAGCAAGGTAATATCATGAGCAACTCTATGGGCAGAAATTTGGACCAAAGAAAAGAAATGGACCAAATTCCTCAAAAGTACAGCTTGCCATGAGCATCCAATATGAAATGAAGAATTTGAGTAGCCATTCAGATTCTTTTCAGATCAACAAAAAAAATTGTGGAGTCGCAGGTGTTTCATAGGAAAATTCTTTCAAGCATTTACAGATGAATGAAAACCAAGTTAGGTGCACAAAATAAAGTTATTGTAGAAGTTTTGGGAACTCTGAATATATATTCCATTTATTCCATAGTCCATGAGGGAATTATTGTTAGTTTTATGAAATGTATAATTGTATTGATTTTGTGGAAAAATCAATGTCATTAATCACATGGCCACACAATTATGGACTCCATTTGCTGCTGGATGTGCATGCATGACTAAGTCATCAGCGGACACAATGATGCAACTTTTGCATATTTCTAGTTTTAAGAGATATTTGCTGCCATGAATGATGAAAACATCTACAAGGGATAAAAACCACAACTAGGTAAGAAAGAACAAGAGGAGGGGGGTGGCTGGTCTGGCATGGTGACATAATCACTGACAGGTGAAGAAGCAGGAGGCAGGACCTTAACAATAAAATCATCTCCCTCCCTCTCTTCTTTCTTTCTCTAATGCATATTTATGTCAAAAGATCTATAAATATAAGTACCAAGTCTTACCATTGATCATCTTGGAGTATGGGTTTTGGGTGAAGGAAGCTCACACCAAAATTCTAGTTTATATCTATAGACTTCTGGATTATTCTATTATAAGCATGAATTACTACTTTTCACATAATAAAGGGTAAAATTTAAATGCCAGATCACGTGGCACAAGGCTCACCAGAGTTTCCATCTGTGCACTGGTCTTTTCGGTGGGCAGAGGTCTCCAGTATATGGCTTTTGCTGACCACCCTCTGGCCATCATGCTTCACCTTGCATGTGAGCACCATCTCCTCTGTGTGGCCAGAGAAATTGACCAGGAGCCAGCTCATCCAGTTAAAGGTCCCATCCTTGTTCTCTATGTTGCTTGAGGCTGTTTCTGTTCGGGACATGTTTCCATTCTCCAGCCAGGTCAGTTGTAGGCGCTGAGGGTAGAACTTCTTTGCTTGGCAGGTGACTTTCACCTGGTCCTCTGCAATGCATTGCTGGGAAACCACCAAGGTGAGCGGATCTGGAAAAGCACAGGGCAGAAGCTCTCACCTTATGGAACAGACAGAACACGGGGAAGGGGCTCGAGAACTTAGCTCCCCCCACACAGCTAAGGAGTCACCCAGAACAGAGCTAGGCATACAGCTGGTGCTCAAACACTGAGTCTTTCCATATGAATGAAATCCCTAAGCACAATGCCCAGCACACAGTAGGTGCTCAAGGACTGATTCTTAGCCTGGTAGGCTAAGAATGAGTGAAATCAAGATACTCAGCCCCACACATACAGTTGGAATAGAATAACTGTAGCAAAACAAATGACCTCACCAAGCACACGGTGGCATGGAGTACAGCAGGTGCTCAATAATTGGAATTGCTACTGTAAAGTAAAGGAAACTACCAAGCACAGTGCTTGGTACATGGTAGGTATTCACCCTGCAGCGGCCATGGAAACAGTAGGAGGGGACGGCACATCTAGGTGCAGGTGACCTGGAGGGTCTGCCAGGGGTCAGACTCCAGGGAAGCGAGGGCTTGGGGCAGGGAGCGGGGGAGGGGCAGGCTCGGAGACTTGGGGGCCAGACCCAGGCTGGGGCTGGGGGGGAGGGGCATCTACCTCAGAGGACCTCAGATAGGTTGGCAGTCCCACTAAGAGGAGGGCCCCCCTGCAGGGTCACGTGGGTCACCTCGCAGATGACCTGGGAGCGAACATCCCCCGGGGCCAGCACCAGCCTGGTTGTGCTGGAGATGCTGTAGGACGTTCTGTCTCCCTCTGGGTCCACGCTGGTCTGGGAGGCTGCCAGCTCATTCCCGTTTCTGAACCATCTCAGGCTGATGTTTCTAGGGGAGAAGCCGTGGGACTTGCAGGTGAAGTTCACTGTCTGCCCTGGCAAGGCCCTGACCACCGGGCCCAACACCGCGGGGAGAGAGGGTTTGGCTATAAGAAGAGCAGTTGTGAATAGTAAGCATGACTGTGGTCATCAGCGCTCAGGATATGTGTGAGGCGCTGTGGAGAACCTGCCACCCTCTGATAGCGTGCGGAGCACGGTGTCCTCTCCTCCTCGCACAGAGGAGGCCCTGAGGTTCCCGAGCTGAACTCTGAGTCAGGGGCAGGGCCCAGGTGCAGTTCCAGACCTGAGTTCAAGTCCCCCTCTCTCTTCTCTGCCAGGCGACTTCCCACCAATCTGGGCACAGGAAGGATGTTTCTAATGGGTCTGACTGTTGGCATCAACCGTTCCTATCTGCCTCCCTGCAAACCTCACTGAGGTCAGAGAGCGTGTGCAGCATTCCGTGCAGGGAAACAGGGGCAGAGCTGGACCCAATGGAAGCTGGAACCAGGCTGGCCAGTTGACCACAGGTGTGGTGGGGACACAGCGTGGCTCCCCCTCTGTGAAATGGGACACCAAGCATTTCTCCTTCCTGGGTTGCAGGGAGGGGCAAGTAAAGGAATGCTAGCAGTTTTGTTTGGAATTTATCACTGAAAACGCATATCGAAAGGAGATAACTCAGAAGGTGGCTGACAGTAATCCCAGCCTCATTATAACGTTAAGATCCCCCTCTGAATATTCATCCAAAGCCCTCATAAGTGTTAGCCTTCTTGCCCCTGTTTGGGGCCATAGGTTTGGAAATTATTCCCCAATATCTTACCTGCACAAATAAAGACAACTTTGTGAGGAAACTCCCCCTGGGTGGTCTCTGTCTCTCCTTCACCAGAGAACTAACCTACTTTGGTTCAGGTACAAAGGGGCTGCTCCTTACCCCACATTGCATCCCAGGGGGACTTCTGTGGCCTCCAGCCTTCTTTTCCACAAAAGAGCAAGAGTCCCACCCTCTTGAGCCCAACAGTGACCGCCCCCCACCTCTTCCCTTGAAGATTCTCCACTGCAAGTTGGTTATGGGGAGAGAAGTCCCTCTGGGTGTCCAGACCTGGTGACTAACAACAGAGGGAAGATGTGGGTTCCCAAAGCTGAGTTTAGAACATGAACTCTTGCTCATGTTGCTGAAACACCCTCCAGGAAAGCATCTCCCCTGCACCCTTATTCTGCAGAGCCAGGAATGGGGTGCCTGGTGAGGCTGGCACTGTCCAGTGCCTCTATTCTGTCCAGGTCATTGCCCCAGTCTGCTCAGTGAAGGAGCAACATCACACAAACTGGGGAAAGACTCCGGATGCTCTTACATGTGAGAAGCAGTGTCCTCCAGGAACAGGCTCCACACTTTATGAGATGTTTGTGTAACTGTCTGATCTGGGGGTGCAAAGTAACAACACCCTCTCTCATAACTTTTTTTTTTTTAAAGAGAGATCACAAGTAGGCAGAGAGACAGGCAGAGAGGGAGGAGGAAGCAGGCTCCCCGCTGAGCAGAGAGCCCGATGTGGGACTCGATCCCAGGACCCCGAGACCACGACCTGAGCCGAAGGCAGAAGCTCAACCCACTGAGCCACACAGGCGCCCCTCTCTCATAACTTTTTTAAATGCTTACTACTGAAAAAGACAACACGAGGTTTTCAAGGAGAAGGTCTGAACTTTCTCCTACTTTGACCAGCACAGTGAGCATGCAGAGAACAGGGCTGTGAGTCCCGATGCTTGGGTTCATTCTTGGCTCCTGTGCCTGCTTAGGTCAGGTCCCCTGAGCCTCAGTGTCCTCATCTGTAAAAGGATAGAGATGGGTCCTCCTTGCTACCTCTGGTAAGAGGAGCAGCTGCCACATTGAAACATGGGGTTGGCCTGCTGCCTGCCCTTTCCCCTCTGTCTTTACCCATTCTCAACCAGGGCACCACCTGCGTGGGCAGCTTGAGGAAGAGGAAGGAGTGCTCTTCCAGGAGGAACAGACCTGCCCGGTGCTAGTGCTGGTGCCCAAGCAAGGATCGTACGACTGGGAAGTCCTATAATGTCTGCACAGTCATAATAAAGCCACCTGTCCAAATCCAGGGCGTGTGGGGAGACTCAGTCACTATGAAGTCAGTCCCTGAATTGCATGAAGCTTTTCTGGACAGACCCACAACAAATGCCCAGCCTCTGGCATCTTCTCCTTCCGGGGTTGTCAGAGTAGACAGCGAGCCTGTGCCTCTTCTCACTGTGATTTTGCTGAAGCTGAAAGAAAGAAAGTCATTGTCCCACCTCCCTACCCTGTGTGCATATGTCCACACTGGAAGGGAAGGGAGTATAAGCTTCATGATAGAGGAGACTTTGCCTGTTTTGTTCCCTGCTGCTCCAGGGCATCTGAAACAAAGTCAGCACAGCAGGTGCTCAATAAGTGCTGAGTGGAAAGAAGCCTGGCCACCTGGGAGGGAGTGCTCTCTGGAGACAGGGTGAGCTTGGGCCTTATGACTGGGAAAGCACCTCAGACTCTCAGTCCCTCATCCCTGGAACCAGAGAGCTGGTCAGGATTGGAAAAGGGAGCTTTGGAGTCTGTAGACAAGAGTTCTAGATTTTCCCACCATTTTCTAGCCATGTGGCCTTGAGCAAATAGCATGACCTCTCCAGGCCTCAGCTTCCCTGATCCATGGAACGGGCTGAAGTCAGGGGCACTCACCACAACGCCTGATTCTCAGCTGTCAGACAATCTTATTGACCTATTGGCACAACCAAGGGATGGCGGAGGCCCACATCATACTCACTGCTCACGGTGACCTGAGTGCCTGGTCCAGACTTAATCTCTACATCAGGGTACCCTTTCTGGAACTTCACACAGTAGTAGGATCCTGTGTCTGCTGGGGTGATGTTACTGATGTGGATGGAAAAGTCCGTGTTGTTTCTCCTTGTGGCGTCTGAAATATTTGTCACTCGGGGGAAGTGGCCTCCTTTGAAATTGAAGATTAACTCCCGGCCTGGCCCTGTCCCCCTGAACCACTCAACCTTCCCCAAGGGGAGCAGGGAAGTCATGGTGCAGTGCAAAGTGGCTGTATGTCCGGCTGTGATAGACACTAACTTCTCAGGCTAGATCACCTGCAGCTCTGCCTCACCGGCCACACCTGGAGGGAAAACAGAGCAGTCATTTACTCATCCTTATGTGATCCTGTGTGTTTTCTCAAGTGTTGATCCACAACAGCTCATTGACTGAGTGTGCACTGTGAGCGGACCTTGAGATAAACGTGGCGTGTAGCCCTCACCACAAGCCTGTAAGATGAAACTCTATCACAAATGCGGAAATAAGACACAGAGACTCAGTAATGTCACACACTGCAGGTTAGAGTGCCCTGATTGGAGCTGGAGTCCCTCTCTGAAAGTGTCATGCTTCACCAAATGTTTCTGGTTGTCCACTTTCTGGCCTCATGGAGTGTTGCTCTTTCTGGACCCTTGTATTCAGTGGGACCATGAGACTTCTTTAGACCACTGTGTGTGAGCTAAAGGAAGGGATGTGTTTTCTGGGCTGTGCATTGAACTTCAGGAACCTCTGTGGATTAACTTCCTTCTTCCATATGCATGTGCCCATGCTGGAGTCTGTTGATCAGTCTGGATACTTGAGTGACAGTGATGACAGAGCTTTTGACAAAAAGTGAACTGGTAGTTTAAATGAGCGGTAAAAGAGAGTTTCAAATCCCTGTGGCTCCCCGCCCCCAACTGCAATCATATTATATCAGCTTCTAAATGCTGCTATAGCAAATTATTAAAAATGTAATGTCTGAAAACTGCATGAATGTACTGTTTTATAATTCTGGATCAGGAATCCAAATTTGCTGTTGCTGGGCTAAGACCAAGGGTCAGCCAAGCTGCATTTCCTCTGGAGGTCTGTCCCTTGCCTTTCCAAATTCTAGAAGCTACTGACATTCCTTTTCTCATGGTTCCCATCTTCCCATCACTCCAAATTCTCACCTCTATTGTCACTTATCCTTTTCTAACTTTGACTTTCCTGCCTCCTTCTTATAAGGATCCTTGTGAACATATTGAGACCGCTTTGATAATCTAGGATAATCTTTAGGTCAAGAGTCTTAAGTCAGCCATTTTTGCAAAATCTCTTTTGTCATGTAAGAGAAAACTGTTCACAGGTTCTGGGTATTAGGATATGGACCTCTTGGGTGGGGGGCATTATTTCATTGACCGGATGTCTCCCCAGACATTATGGAAACCAGTTACTGTAAAACAAACAAACAAACAAACAAATCCTTTGTCTAGGCCATTATCACAGAGGCCGATTGAGCAGGTAACTTACTGGAATCTCTAAGAAGAAATATTGAAGAAGTGAACTAGTGAAGGAGTTTGTGAAATTAAACTAGAAATCAATAACAGAAGAATAAATTGAATATTCTCAAATATATTGACATAAAACAACACACTCTTAAAAAAAATCAAAAGGCCCAAGAAAGAATCACAGGGGAAATTAGAGAACATATTGATTTGAATGAAAATGGAAACACAACATGCCCAAATCTGCAGTCTGTGGTGAAAGCTGTGCTAGAGTTAAATTTATAGCTGTAATGCCTACATTAAAGAAAGATCACAAATCTATTAACAACCATACACATTAAGAAATCAGACAAAGGAAAGAAAAATAAATCCCAATCCCAAAGCTAGCAGAATGAAGGAAATAAAAAGACTAGTATAGAGTGAAAGAAAATGGTAATAGAAAAACAACAGAGAATATAAAAAAGCCCAAGAATAGTTCTTCAGAAAAAACAATATGATTCACAAAACTTTAGCTGGATTGGCTAACAGAAAAGAAAAAAAGACAGAGAGAGAAGACTTCATTAACTAATATCAGAAACAAGAGAAAGATTTTACTAGCCATTTTTTATAGCAATAAAGGGGATTCTAAAAGAGTACATCGAAAAATGCACACCAATAAATTGAATAACCTAGATTAAATGGACAAATTTCTAGACACACACAATTTATGAAGACTGAATCATAAAGACATAGAAAATATGAATAGAGTATCACTGGTAAGATCATTGAATCAATAATCAAAAAATTCCCAACAAAGAAAAGTCCAGGACTATGTAGCTTTACTGGTGAATTCTTAAAATTTTCATTTTTTAAAAAACCTTCATTTATTTATTTTAGAGAGACAGAGAGAAAGGGGGAGGGAGTCGGGGGGAAAGCAGAGGGAGAGACAAGCCAACTCAGCGCTGAGCATGGAACCTGACTTGGGGTATAATTCCACAACCCTGAGATCAGCCAAAATCAAGAATCAGATCCTCAACTGAGGATATCTGAATGACTGAGTCATTCAGGTATCACCCTGCCAAACTTTTAAAGAAAAACTAACACTAATCCTCTCCAAACTACTCCAAAAAATTAAAGACTTAGGAAGACTCCTAGGTCATTTCGAGTCTTTTTGAGACTCATTCTAGGGCAGCAAAGAATACAAAGAATACCAGCAAAGATACCACAGGCAACAAAGAAACTACAAGAAAACTACACACCAGTATCTTATCTGAATACTGATGCAACAATGTTCAACAAAACATCAGCTAACCAAACTCCATAGCATATTAAAAGAATTATACACAATAATCAATAATCAATTCTTCCTGGAATGCAAGAATGATTCAACATAAGAAAACCAGATAGGGTAATAGGACACATTTATAGAGCGAAGAAAAAATTACCATGGTCATCTCATTTGATGCAGAAAAATCACCTGACAAAAGTCAACATTTTTCATGATTAAAAACAATAAGCTAGGAAGAGATGGAAACTTACACAAAATGAGAAAGTCATATGAGAAAACTAGAACTACCTCATCCTTGATGATGAAAGTCTGAAAGTTTTTTCTCTAAGGTCAGGAACAAGGCAAGGATGCCCACTTTGACCACTTCTATCCAACACAATACTGGAGATTCTATAAAATGCAATAGTCAAGAAAAATAAATAGCATTCAAGTTGCAAAGGAATAAGTAAAACTATCTCTCTTTGCACATGACATGATTTCATGGGTAGCAATCCTAAAGATTTCACACATAAAAGTAAACTGTTAGAGTTAGTAATAAATTCAGTTAGTTTGTGTTATATAAAATCAACAGTCAAAATCAGATGCATCTCTACACAGTAGTGATGAACAACTCAAAAAGGAAATTCAGCAAGCGATTCCACTTACACTAACATAAAAAAGTATAAAGCACTTAGGAGTAAATTTCTGCATGGAAATGAAAGACTTGTACACTAGAAAGTGCAAAACATTGCTGAAAGAAATGAAAGAAGACATAAATAAATAGAAAAACATCCCCCATTAGTGATTGGAAGATTTTACATTGTTAACTTGTCAATGCTACCTAAAGCAACCTACACATTCAATGCAAGCACTTCCAAAATCCCCAGGGCATTTTAAAAAAATAAATAGAAAATTCCATTTAAAAATTCATATGCAATCTCAAGGGACCCCAAATCACCAAACAATCTTGGAAAGAACATATTTGGAGAATTCACGCTTCTTGATTTGAAAACCTACTACCAAGTATAATAATCAATACTGTGAAATGACAATAAAATAGAGATATAGAGCAATGGAATAGAATAAGAGAGCCCAGCAATAAACCCTCACACATAAGATCAAAGGATTTTCAACAAAGGTGCTTACCTTTCAATGGGGATGGGAGGAAGAACAGTCTTTTCAGCATAAGGTGCTGGGAAAACTGAATATCTACATGCAAAGAATAAAGTTGAACCCTCACTTTATATAGAAAAATGAACTCAAATTGGATGAAGGGACCTAAATGTAAAAGTTAAACTATAAAATTCTGAGGAAAATAAGTGTAGGCAAAACTCATGATACTGGATTTGGCAATGACTTCTTGGACATCACATCAAGAGCATACATAACAAAATAAAAATATAGAAATTGGACTTCATCAAAATTAAAGACTTTTGTGCAGAAGAGGGCAATATCAAAAGTGAAAAGGCAACTCAGAGAATAGGAGAAAATATTTGCAAAGCATATGTCTCATAAAGGATTATTAACAAGCATATAAAAAGAACTCCTACAATTCAACAAGAAAATAACAAAAAGTCCAATTAAAAAATGGACCAAGGACTAGAGTAAACGTTTGTCCAAAGAAGGTATTCAAATAGTGAAAAAGTACATGAAAAGATATTGAACATCACTACTCATTAGAAAAATGAAAATTAGAACCACAATGAGATACCCCTTAATCCCTTAGAATGGCTTTGTCAAAAGCAAAACAAAACACAATACAATATAAAAAAAATCAGAAAATAAGTGTTGAGTAAGTTGTGGATAAATTGAAATTCTTGGACATTGTTGGTAGGAATATAAAATGATGTGACCACTGTGGAACCAGGGGTATTTTCTTTAAAATTTAATTATATATAATTTACCATATGATTCAACAATTCTATTCTTAGGTAAATATGCCCCAAATTATAAGAAGGTACTGAGATAATTGTACATCAATGTTCATAGCAGCATTATTCATGATAACTGAAAGGTAACAGAAGAAAATTCATTTCTATCAGTAGATAAATGGATAAACAAACTGTTGTATATAGATATATGCAATGGAATATTATTTAGCCTTAATAAGCAATGACAATCTGATATGTTCTATAATGTGAATGAACCTAAAAAAATATCCTAAGTGAAAAAAGCCAGACACAAAAGGGCAGATAATATGATTCCACTTATATAAAGTGCCCAGAAGAGACAAATCCATAGATAGAGAAAAGTAGACTAGGGCACCTGGGTCGCTCAATTGGTTAAGCGTCTGCCTTCCATTCAGGTCATATCCTAGGGTCCTGGGATAGAGCCCCATGTCTTGCTTCCTGCTCGGCGGGGAAACTGCTTATTCCTTTCCCTCTGCCTCTGCCCCCAGCTTATGTTCTTTGTCTCTCAAATAAATAAATAAAATCTTAAAAAAAAAAAAAAACTAGAATAGAGATTAACAGTGGCCATGGTGGGAAGAAGGAATGGGGAATTCTTGATTAATGTGTGCAGAGTATCTGCTTAGGATGTTGAAAAAATCCCTGAAATATACAGTGGTTCTGGTTTCACAACATTGTGAAAGTACTTAAGGTCACTGTACTGTAACCTTAAAAATGGTTGAAACAGTAGATTTTACACTACGTATATTTTACGTAGTGTAAGAATTATGTACTCAAAGAAGGTGATGGGCCCATGTAGAGCCTTTGAGTGGACTAAATGGCTCAAGGGAAAAGAGAAAATGTTCTAGGGGCTGGTAGATTTGAGAAACCTGCCCTTGAATGGGCTGATAGAACCATGGGAGTAACCAAGCAAGGGTACCAGGAGGCTTCAAACTCGTGTTCGGAAAAGAATTGTGGGTAGTTCTATATCTGGACAATGAGTTACGCATTGAAGGGACATGAGTCACCTTCAGGCAATCATTTAACTGCAAGGGCAAGACTTTGCAGTTTGATTTCCCTGCCTCAGTGACAAGCTAGTCCCTGGAGACTGACATCAAGAAATACAAAATCATTTCTTCTTACTTGAAGTGTCCTCAAAACCAGGCAGGGATATAAGTCAGAGAAGCAGGCTGCTGTTGCATCACACATACACCCAATGTTCTTTTCAATTTCTTAGCTACTCCTCAGGGAGGAAATTTGTGATTCACCTTTGCAGAGTGTGAGCTGGTAAAGCCCATATACTTAGTATTATTTGCAATCAAACATGGCCTAAGGAGGGCACATGCTATTATAGGCAGGTCTTGGTGTGCCAAGAACATCAGGTGCTTTGGTTTGTAAGTCTTGAGGAGAAGATTGGGGTTGGGAAGCCTAACTGCTAGGAAAATAATGGGAAGAAATAGGAATGCACCATAGAGGGAGAAATGGAGGGAATATGAGAGAGAAGAGATCAGAGAGTCAAGAGGATCCAGGGAAGGGTGAAAACTCTGCCATCTGTATATCTACAATCCTCACAGTTCATCTCTGGCCCAGGCCTTGCCCCTAAACTCTGATTTTTATGTACAACCAGCCACTCAACATTTTTCTTAAGTAGAAATAAACCTCTCAAAACCAAACCAAACCAAACCAAACCAAACCAAACCAAACCAAACCAAACCAAAACAAACCAAACCAAAACAAAACAAAACAAAACCTCTCACGGCTAACATGTCTCAAACTGAAATCTTCAGTTTCCCAAACATCCTTGTACTTCTCAGCTGAGGCACCTTATTCTCCTAGATGCTCAGGTCCCAAGCCCTTAGAGCCTGTCTGTCTGTCTGTCTATCTGTCTTTCTCTCTCTCTCTTTCTTTCTTTCTTTCTCTCTCTTTTTCCTTTTCCTTCTTTCTTTTTTTCTTTCTTTCTAAATTGTGGTATGTTAGTCACCATAACAATACATTGTTGGCTTTTTTTTTTTTTGAGTCTTTTAAAATTATTAACATATAGTGTATAATTTGTTTCAGGGGTACAGGTCTGTGATTCATCAATCTTACACAATACACAGCACTCACCATAGCATATACCCTTCCCAGTGTCCACCACCCAGCCACCCTATCCCTCCCATCCGCCTCCCCTCCAGCAACCCTCAGTTTGTTTCCTGAGATTAAGAGTCTCTTTTTTTTAAATCATTTTTTAAATTTATTTTCAGCATAACAGTATTCATTGTTTTTGTACCACACCCAGTGCTCCATGCAATCCGTGCCCTCTCTAATACCCACCACCTGGTTCCCCCAACCTCCCACCCCCGCACCTCTTCAAACCCTTCAGATTGTTTTTCAGAGTCCATAGTCTCTCATTGTTCACCTCCCCTTCCAATTTCCCCCAACTCCCTTCTCCCAACTCCCCATGTCCTCCATGCTATTTGTTATGCTCCACAAATAAGTGAAACCATATGATAATTGACTCTCTCTGCTTGACTTATTTCACTCAGCATAATCTCTTCCAGTCCCATCCATGTTGCTACAAAAGTTGGGTATTCATCATTTCTGATGGAGGCATAATACTCCATAGTGTATATGGACCACATCTTCCTTATCCATTCATCCTTTGAAGGGCATCTTAGTTCTTTCCACAGTTTGGCCACTGTGGCCATTGCTGCTATGAACATTGGGGTACAGATGGCCCTTCTTTCCACTACATCTGCATCTTTGGGGTAAATACCCAGTAGTGCAATGGCAGGGTCATAGGGAAGCTCTATTTTTAATTTCTTAAGGAATCTCCACACTGTTCTCCAAAGTGGCTGCACCAACTTGCATTCCCACCAACAGTGTAAGAGGGTTCCCCTTTCTCCACATCCCCTCCAACACATGTTGTTTCCTGTCTTGCTAGTTTTGGCCATTCTAACTGGTGTAAGGTGATATCTCAATGTGGTTTTAATTTGAATCTCCCTGATGGCTAGTGATGATGAACATTTTTTCATGTGTCTGATAGCCATTTGTATGTCTTCATTGGAGAAGTGTCTGTTCATATCTTCTGCCCATTTTTTGATATGATTGTCTGTTTTGTGTGTGTTGAGTTTGAGGAGTTCTTTATAGATCCTGGATATCAACCTTTTGTCTGTACTGTCATTTGCAAATACCTTCTCCCATTCCGTGGGTTGCCTCTTTGTTTTCTTGACTGTTTCCTTTGCTGTGCAGAAGCTTTTGATTTTGATGAAGTCCCAAAAGTAAAAATAAAACTGGGGGCATCACGTTACCTGATTTCAAGCTTTACTACAAAGCTGTGATCACCAAGACAGCATGGTACTGGCATAAAAACAGACACATAGACCAGTAGAACAGAGTAGAGAGCCCAGTTATAGACCCTCAACTCTATGGTCAGTTAATCTTCGACAAAACAGGAAAAAATATACAGTGGAAAAAAGACAGTCTCTTCAATAAATGGTGTTGGGAAAACTGGACAGCTATATGTAGAAGAATGAAACTCGACCATTCTCTTACACCATACACAAAGATAAACTCAAAATGGATAAAAGACCTCAACGTGAGACAGGAATCCATCAGAATCCTAGAGGAGAACATAGGCAGTAACCTCTTCAATATCAGCCACAGCAACTTCTTTCAAGATATGTCTCCAAAGGCAAAGGAAACAAAAGCCAAAATAAACTTTTGGGACTTCATCAAGATTAAGAGTCTCTTATGGTTTGTCTCCCTCTCTGGTTTCATCTTGATCCTCTGTCTTGTTTCTCAAATTCCTCATATCAGTGAGATCGTATGATTGATGTAGTGTTCAATGATTCATTATTTGTGCATAACACCGAGTGTTCATTACAACACGTGCCCTCCTGAATACCCACCACTGGGCTAGCCCATTCCCCCACCCCTCTCCCTTCTGAAGCCGTCAGATTGTTTCCTGGAGTCCATAGTCTCTCATGGAGCCTTTCTTTCCCACCCCAATCCTATGCATTAGGAATTGTGTTGGCTCCCTCTGCAGGCACCCACAATCTGACCTCTTTTCCATTTCTTTCCTGACTGCTATCTTGGTTAAAAGTGATTTTCCCTCTTCGCATGAACGCAGTGATCTCTTGAGGCTCTAGTTTCTTCTATTTATGCCCTGTGGTAGTCTATTCTCAACCAAACGCTAGAATAATTTAAAATTCATGTCAGGGGGCGCCTGGGTGGCTCAGTGGGTTAAAGCCTCTGCCTTCGGCTCGGGTCATGATCTCGGGGTCCTGGGATCAAGCCCCGCATCGGGCTCTCTGCTCCGCAGGGAGCCTGCTTCCTCCCCTCTCTCTCTGCCTGCCTCTATGCCTACTTGTGATCTCTCTCTCTCTCTCTCTCTGTCAAATAAATAAAATCTAAAAAAAAAAAAAAAAGAATTTAAAATTCATGTCAGATCATGTGACTTCTGTCTTCAAAACCTTACAATGGCAACCATTTCACTCAGAGTAAAAGTCCAAATACTTAGGGCCCCCCTGGTGGCTCAGTCAGTTAAGCATCTGCCTTCAGCTCAGTTCATGATCCCAGGATCCTGGGATCAAGCCCCATGTCAGTCTCCCTGTTCAGTGAGGAGTCTGCTTCTTCCTCTCCCTCTTACCCTTCCACCTCCCACTTGTGGTCTCTCTCTTGCCTTCTCTCAAATAAATAAATAAAATCGTTTTTTAAAAAAAAGTCCAAATACTAGAACAGAGCAGGAGAATTCTGTTCTCATGTTGTTCCCATGCTATTCAGGAAGGCTCTTCCTCCAGAAAAATCACATGGCTCACTCCCTGACCTTCTTACAATCTTTGCTCCATTCTACCCCCTCAATGAGGCCCACCTCGGCTACCTGTTTAAATACATCCTACCTGAAGATTCTCTCACTGTCCTATCCAGCCGTACTGTCATTCTTTTTTCTTAACACTCATTGCTTTCTGTATTCTATGTTATTTACTGATTTGTCATGTCTTCCTGTCCTTTCCTCCACTATGATAGAACTTCCACAAGGACAACTGCTTTGTCTCATCTGTACAGATGTAGGAATTTCCAGGTGTGTGTGGCACATGGTGGTGTTCGAGAAATTGGAAAAGTTATTCCTTATGAAACCTCCTGAGGTCTGGAGGTGTCAGCTGGTACTAGATGATGGGGATCAGGATATACAAATGTGGATGTAATTATAGATGCCAATCAGGCAGGAGTCTTCACATCTTTTATCCCCTTCTTCCCTTCCCATCCCAATCCAGCAGGGAAGGGAATCTCTAAGGTAGTAATGCACAAAGTTCTACTCATTTTACGAAGACAGAAGTTTGCTTGTCTTAAGAGCTCAGTGGAGGGTGAGCAATAAGTCTAGAGAATTAGGAAAGAGGGTGAGTAGCTGAGAAGGAATCACACATCTGTTCAATGTGCATTTCATGTAGACTGGACCCGATGTGAAGAGAACAATATGGAAATCATTTTTAGGAATTTCATGTGTGTGTGTGTGAGTGTGCATGCCTGGGATATGTACCCTTCCTTACATCCACTCATATGCACAAACACACACACACAAGTGCATTCACAAGTATATATAAAGTATAGCCTACCATGATAGTATACAGATTGTTTTGAGGAGCAAATGAAATGGTAATACATGTTAAAGGCCCAGTAAAAAATTCAGTTCATGGGAAATATCATTAACAAGAGTTTGTGAATACACGCAGCACGGTGGAACTCTGGAGACCTCTGCGTGTGATGCGTGATGGCTCTTCTGTTTGCCTCTCTGTGTTTTCTGGTGTTTCTGCAATTGGCCTCCATGGAGGAGCCTGGAGCTGAGTGGCCTGGACATGAACCCCAGATACTCCACTAACTTAGGTAGGTGACACTGGGCTGGTTGCTCTCTCTGCCTCAGTTTCCCCATCTGCTAGTCAGGAGTACAGTCATAGCTACCAGGCAGACCTTCTGCGGAGGGTCTGGGTAGCACACCTGTGTTTACCAGGAGGCCCCCAAATGCCCAGGGGCAGGGAGAAGTTGAGGAGGCAGGGAATGAGGAGTCTCCACCAAGGCAACACTCACCTGTGAGTCCCAAGAGCAAAGCCAGCAGCAGGTGAGGAGGAGGGCAGGGTCCGGAGGCAGGGGCCCACATTGTAGAGGCCTGAGGATCCCACTCTCTGCAAATGTGTGTGCTGGGGCAATGGGGCCTCTGTTCTGTGTTCTCTGTTCTATCTGTGATAGAAGAGGAATTGTGCATGATTAGTAACAGGATTGTGAGGCAACAATCTGCTTCTGGATTGTGAAACAGACGTCAGACAGAGAATGCCTCACATGGTGATTGGGGCTTCTTCTTACATTTCAGAGAGAGTGGTCAGGCCCAGCAGGAATGATGTTTCCTGCCCGCCTGGGGTCTCTGCTCTCTGCACTAGACCCCTCCCCCATCTTCAGATCTTCTTGGCCATTCCACACTTGGGAGCTCCAGGTCAAGAAGGATCTGCATTTGGGGGCTGTGTCTCATGTCCTGAGCCCTGGGTGGCTTGTGGCCTCATTCTGCACCAGTACCCACCAAGAGCTACCGAGCTGGAGGAAAGAACAGGTACGCCATGGTCTGCAAAACTTTGGGATCGAGTGAGGTCTGCTCCAGAAATGACTCCCTATTCCAACCCTTTATTGAAGGAAATGGCAAAACTTTGCCCAAATGTGCAATGCAGTGTGGACGTTGGAAGTAGTATGTGCTTAGGGTGTCTGGCTGGCTTAGTCAGTGGATGGTGTGATTCTTTAAATTGGGGTTGTGGGGGGTGCCTGGGTGGCTCAGTGGGTTAAAGCCTCTGCCTTCAGTTCGGGTCGTGATCCCAGGGTTCTGGGATCGAGCCCTGCTCGGGCTCTCTGCTAGGCGGGGAGCCTGCTCCCCTCCCCCGGCCTGCCTCTCTGCCTACTTGTGATCTCTGTCTGTCAAAAAAAATAATAATAATAAATTGGGGTTGTGGGTTCAAGCCCCAAGTTCAGTATAGAGATTACTTAAAAAAGAAATAAATTCTTTAAAAAAAAAGTTGTTGGATGTGTTTACTTCCAAGAAAAAGCATCATTTCCTCCATTCTTTCAGGAGAGGAAGTGGGTTCTGTGTCTCCGACATCACACTCCCAGGCATTTATCTGAGTGTAATGAAGACTACTGCCTCACAAAAACCTGTGTGTGAATGTTTAGAGCAGCATTCTTTGTTATCGCAAAAACCCGGAAATACCCAAACTGCCCAATGATAAGTGTGAGTGGTCGAACAAACTGTGGTGCATTCCTACAGGGAAATACTACTCAGCAATAAAAGAAATCAACTAATCTTCATGTTTACAGCTTGTAAGTTTCCAAAGGCATTATGTGGAGTGAACAAAATCACTCTCAAAATATCCCATACTGTGTGTCTCCACTTCTACAACATTCTCGAAGTTACAGAGAACAGATCAGCATGTGCCAGAGGTTTGGGTGGTGGGGTTGGCTGTCACTAAGAAAGGCTAGCACAAGGGTAAGCTCTGCAGCCATGGAATTGTTCTGTACCCTGAATATGGTGGTGGTTACCCAAAATACACATGAGCAGATCAACACACACAAAAGCTGGGAATGTTATAAGATTGAGCTCTAAAACACAATGTCCTTGCCATTATAATGTGGACACGGACTATGATGTCATCTAAAATTAAAGTATTAAGGTGGCGGGGTAGAAATGTGCACATGTAGTGTGGGTTCTGGAGTAATGGAGCTTGTATCCCCACCATCCGGAGTGGGAAGTCAGTGAAAAATGCCTATGGGTGAGATCAGGGAGTGATAATACAAGACGCTATATGAGATCTGGCTGTAACATCCAGAAGATTCAGTTAAAAATCAATTAAGAGTGGAAAACGGTTGCCTCTGGGAGGTGGAAAATAGTGGGAAGTTAGGAGACTCCAGTTCTCATATGTAGAAGGTAGAGAACTATTTGCCTGTTGAAGCGAGTGCATATGTAACTTTAACGAAGATAAAAACTAACCTAGGTGAGATGATTGATGTTGTAAGAGTTACACAGAAGAGAATGTCTGTACTATGAGCACTAGTCCGAGTGTGTTAAGCTTGCTGGACTAAGATTGATGTTTAAAACTCTATTACATTCTTTTCTTTTTTTTTTTTTTAAAGATTTTATTTATTTATTTGTCAGAGAGAGAGAGAGGGAGAGAGAGCAAGCACAGGCAGACAGAATGGCAGGCAGAGGCAGAGGGAGAAGCAGGCTCCCTGATGAGCAAGGAGCCCGATGTGGGACTCGATCCCAGGACACTGGGATCATGACCTGAGCCGAAGGCAGCTGCTTAACCAACTGAGCCACCCAGGCGTCCCTCTATTACATTCTTATTCAGCAGTCCCAAACCCGCTGCAAACAGTAATAATAGTATTTAAAGATTCCATAAACTAGAAAGTATTAAAGATAGCTCTAAGCAGGGCTGTATAAGACCATCTTGGGACTAAAAAACCCTGTAAACTGGTGAGCTGAAAGTCATCAAAGAAAACCTAAAACACCTCATGTCCGTGAGTGGTAAAACTCAGTATTGGAAAGATGTCAATTTGCTCACGTGAATATATAGTCAATACAATCAAATCATAATGGTAGAAGGGTTTTTAATGAAAGTAGACAAAGTGATTCTAAAATGTATCTAGGCCAAGAAGAGCCATACCAGTTATGAGCAACAGGTCCGAGGTGGGAAGTTTTGCCCAAAAGAGGTATCGAAACTTATTATAAAGCTGTTCTAATTAAGACAGTTAAAAAAATACATCTTGCATTAGCAAAATTCTTATTGCTGCTTGTATATGTTCATCGATGGAGTTCTTGTAAAATCTTTCACACACATAAAAAATGTGATTCTCATATGTGGAATTTAAAAAGAAGCAAAACAGATGATCATGGGGAAGGGAGAAAAAAGTAAAATAAGATGAGAACAGAGAGGAAGACAAACCATAAGAGACTCTTTTTTTTTTTTTTTAAAGATTTTATTTATTTATTTGATGAGAGAGACACAGTGAGAGAGGGAACACAATCAGGGGGAGTGGGAAAGGGAGAAGCAGGTCTGCTGCTGAGCAGAAAGCCTGATGTGGGGCTTGATCCCAGGACCCTGGGATCATGACCCCAGCCAAAGGCAGACACTTAAGGACCCTAGCACACCGGGATCATGACCCAACCCAAGGCAGATGCTTAACAACTGAGCCACCCAGGCGCCCCCCTTAAGAGACTCTTGACTCTAGGAAATAAACTGAAGGTTGCTGGAGGGGAGGTGGGTGGGAAATGGGGTAACTGTGTGGTGAGTGTTAAGGAGAACACTTCATGTAATGAGCACTGGGTGTTGTATGCAACTGATGAATCACTAAATCCTACCTCTGAAACTAATAATTCAGTATATGTTAATAAAAAATAAAAATAAAAATTAATAATAATAAAAATGAAAAAATAAAAGTCTCTATGAACCAAAGACTATAAAAATTTTATTTTGCTTTTTTTCCTGTGGTTTCTTCTAAAAGCTTTACAGTTTAAGGATTTAAATTTAGGTCTGTGATCCACATGATCATATTAAATTTTTTAGTATTTTGGTATAAAATGTACAATAATATTGCTATAAGGTAACATTATTTTAAGACAATATGTATGTTATAAGGAAACAGTCAAGATTCTTCTTCCTGTTTTGGGTTCTACTTCTTCTTCTTCTTCTTCTTATTACATATGAGTATCTAGTTATTTCAACACCATTTGTTGAGAAAACAATCCTTCCTACATTGAATTACTCTGGCCACTTTTTAAAAAATCACTTGACCAAATACATATTATGTATGGGTCTACTTCTTTTTTTTTTCATGCCAGGACAAATTTTATTTTTAAAATATTTTAAAAAATTTTTACTATCAAAGTTGACATACAGTGCTATGTTAGTTTTAGGTCCACAACATAGTAATTTAAGAATTATATGCATTTTTAATGCTCCACAAATAAGTGAAACCATATGATAATTAACTCTCTCTGCTTGACTTAGCATGGAGGACAAGGGGAGTTAGAGAGGAGAAGGGAGTTGGGGGAAATTGGAAGGGGAGGTGAACCATGAGAGACTATGGACTCTGAAAAACAACCGGAGGGGTTTGAAGCGGCGGGGGGTGGGAGGTTGGGGGAACCAGGTGGTGGGTATTGGAGAGGGCACGGATTGCATGGAGCACTGGGTGTGGTGCAAAAACAAGGAACACTGTTATGCTGAAAAAAAAAATAAAATTTAAAAAATAAAAAATAAATAAAAGAATTATATGCATTATGCAATGCTCATAGCACAGTAAGTGTAGTCTCCAGCTGTCGCCATACAATGTTATTCCAATTCTGTTGACTGTATTCCCCTGTGCTGTACTTTCATCCCTGTGACTTACAGGTAGGATAGCTTTGACAGAGATAGACAAGTAGCTAAAGGGCAATAAGACCTCATGAAAAGAATGGTAATAGGACCCACACATTAACGGAGTGGTTTGCTGTATGGCAAAGGCAGGTGGCTGTGCCGATCAGTGGGTACTGGATAA
Organism: Enhydra lutris kenyoni; assembly: GCF_002288905.1. Classification (NCBI taxonomy): domain Eukaryota; kingdom Metazoa; phylum Chordata; class Mammalia; order Carnivora; family Mustelidae; genus Enhydra; species Enhydra lutris. The sequence goes on from NW_019154090.1 coordinate 28,046,336, forward strand.
TTTATACCAATGGGGAAAAAATAAAAGATCGCTACCATTTATAACACATGCACACACAAACACACACGTGCACACATGTGCACACACACGTGCAGCTCAGAAAAATAAAGCAAGGTCAAATGTCTACGGAAAGAGCAAAATTTCATCAAAATTAAAAGATGTGGTCCATATACAGAATGGAATATTAGCCGTCAGAAAGGGTGAATAACCAACTTTTGCATCAACTTGGATGGAACTGGAGAAAATTGTGCTGAATGAAATAAGTCAAGCAGAGAGAGACAGTTGTCATATGGTTTCACTTATTTGTGGAACATAATGAATAGCATGGAGGACCCTAGGAGAAGGAAGGGAAAAAAGAAGGGGTTGGAAATCAGAGGGGGAGAGGAACCATGAGAGACTATGGACTCTGGGAAACAAACTGAAGGTTTTAGAGGGGAGGGGAGTGGAGGGATGGGTGAGGGAAGGGTGAGCCCAGTGGTGGGTATTAAGGAGGGCATGGATTACATGGAGCACTGGGTGTTGTAGGCAAACAATGAATCATGGAACACTACATCAAAAACTAGTGTACTGAATGGTGACTAACATAACATAATAAAAAAATTAGAAGCCCCCCTTTTTTTGTATAACAGAAGTTCCCAAATGATATTAACATTCTTGCTCTGTGAACCACAGCAGAGGAGCTAGAGGGACTCTACCATGTGAACCCAAAGAAACAGAGAGAAAAATGCCCATTGCAAAGTTGTGTTACCCAACAGCAGATAGAGTTTTCATACCACCCCGAGAAAAATCCTTGACTTGTAGGATATGCTTATAATAGAGAGCTATAGAGCCGGGGAAAATTGATAAAATTGAACTATGTATATCAGCATGAGCAAATATCACACACTGTGTTGAGCATAAAATAATAAAATTTCCAGAATTCTGTAGACAGTATAATAATATATATAAAATATAAATTGGTTAAGGGTTTATAGTATGTTATAGTTATAAAATCAAATTTGAGAATGATAAACTCCAAATTGAGGACAGTGTTTTTAAAAGAAACAGAAGACCATAATGGCAAAATGTAAATGTTTTGCAAAGATAGGATGGTAGGACCAAGGATTCTTCATATATTGCAGAACCAAAAAAATGCTTATTTCATGTAGTGGTTTCATTTCATTTATTTATTTATTATGTTATGTTAGTCACAATATAGTACATCATTAGTTTTTGATGTAGTGATTTCAAAATATGTAGGTGTTAAAATAAAATGGTACTTGGGGAAGCTCTGTATAAAAATAAAATGTGCTCCTCCTAATTATGGAAGCAGTCCAAGTGTCCATCAATAGATGAATGGATAAAAATAATGTGATATATATGGATATATATATATATATATATATATATATATATTTGAATATATTCAGCCATAAAACAAGAATGAGATGTTGCTGTTTGCAGCAATATGGGTGGACCTAGAGAGTATAAAGCTAAGCAAAATAAGTCACTCAGAGAAAGACGAATACTATTTGATTTCACTTATCTGTGGAACTGAAGAAACAAAACAAATGAACAAAGGGGGGAAAAGGAGTCAAACCAAAAAACAGATTTAACTATAGAGAACCAACTGATGGTCACCAGAGGAAGGTGGGTGCAGGGATGAGTGATTGGTGAAGGGGGTTAAGAGTATACCTGTCAGGATGAGCACTGAGTAATGTATGGAATTGTTGAATCACTATATTCTACCCCTGAAACTAATATAGCGTTATACCTTAGCTATACTGGAATTAACTTTCAAAAAAATAAAAAAATAAAGTAAAAGTAAAATGTGCCTGAAAATTAATAAGAGTTGTTCCTGATCAGGAGCAAAATGGAAACCTTCTTTTCTTTCTTTCTTTCTTTTTTTTTTTTTTTCCTCTTAAGATTTTATTTATTTGACAGAGAGACAGAGTGAGCACAAGCAGGGGGAGCTGCAGAGGGAAAGGGAGAAGCAGGCTCTCTGCTGAGCAAGGAGCCCAATGGGAGGCTTGATCCTGGGATCCTAGGATCATGACCTGACTGAAGACAGACGTTTAACCAACTGAGCCACCCAGGCACCCTGGAAACCTGGTTTTCTTGACTCACTTGATTCTCTTTTGGGCAGAGGCAGGGCCAGTTTGAAGCTCAATGCATCAGGGTCCAGACATCCTCGGGTCCCTCAGACCTAAGTCCATCCTTGACTCAGCTCTGAAGCTCAGAGAGAAGGAACATCAGGGTATGTGAGAAAGGGATCATATCTAGGGAAGGAGTTGGGGGCAGCAGCTCCTTCCCTCAAGTGAACCTCTTGAACAGAGCAAGAGGCAATGTATTGCAGAGCCTGCAGGAGCAGTAGGGGAAAAATTCATTCGTTCACTCATTCATTCAGTCATTCTTGTATTCCCCAAATACTTATTGACCATCTACTATGTGGCAGGGACTCTGCATGTCTGGAATCATGGTGCAGATCAGAAAAAAGACCCCTGTCACTGCAGACCAGCCCCTCTGTCTGAGTTCTGAACTCTCCCACACCCACAATCATCTTTGCCACTAGTTAAAGCCTTCCAGTCCTTTGTCACCACCATTAGTAAAGTTTAGCATTACTTTTCTTATTTATTCCAAAAATAACTCCAATGAAATTTGACATATGAAACAGTATATGGGGGCACTTTTTGGAGTTTGGAGCTCAAAGTTTTGACCTTCATCCTACCTTCACATCTTGGACCCCCACCCAGGATTCAAGGGACTTCACTGAAAAATCTTCAAACCCCAGGGCACTACAGGATGCATGAGAGCTGGAAGTCTGTGAGATCTCCTACAGACATTTAGAGAAAACAAGACTGTTCTCAACCTTTTCTTGAGGCTGGATGCCCCCTGGTATGTGCTGTGTGAAATAGTGGGCTCATCTTGGACTCTTCTGATCAGCCTGTGATAGTGACCACAACCTCGCTCCTTATGTACTAACGCCTGTCCCCAACTAACCTGTTATAGTTCTGCCATCTGCAGATGTAGGTGACTGTGAAACTCATCACCAGCACCTTGGAGCCCAGAAGGAAAGCCACAAACATAAGGACAGGCATCTCTGGACTTACCTATAGGCAGAAGGAGACAGCAAATGGACTCTGTGACTTTAAAGACCTCATGCCACTCAGCAGACAAGGGTGACCCAGTAGCTCAGAGCAGTAGAGGTGAGCTTACCTGAGCTTCCAATGACCTGGATATGCCGAGGGCTGCTGTGGAGAGTATGAGGTTGACCTAGATGGGAGGTTGTGCCTCATGCTGCACCTTATAGATGAGGATCCACTTGGACTCCTGCCCCAACACATTCATCATATGCAAGCTTTCCAAAGTGTAGGTCCCATTGCTATTCTGCTTGGATGTGAGCTGTTTGGCTCCCTTGAACATAGGACACTTCTCTACCTATGTGAGATGCACAATCTGGATAGAATGTCTGCACATGGTAGGTAATAGCCACCAAGTCCAAGGGGAGTAAAGACTGGCACACTGTCACTTTAGGGGGAACTGACACATTGCACAGAAAGCAGTGAATTACTATAGGAAATCCACCATGAGTGCCAAGGACCGTCTGGAAGATGGGCCATCTGCTCAGGGCCTGCTCCAGAGGAGGATGCAGGTACCCATTAACAGGTCCATGCATAAGTAAATGCATTGCTGACTGAGAGAGTGCATTGAATGAATGCATGCTTGATGTGTGGGTGGATGGGGAATGTATGCATGAAAGAATGATGGGATTGAGGAAAGCCATCCAGATCTCTCCTTTTCTTTTCCACTTTGGCTATGAAAGATGCAAAGATGAGCATTCCATTCCATTTAAGAACCTGTAAGTCAGAACATTCCATTTAAGAAACTATCACTCACTCTGTGACTTGATAATTCTAAAATTTGAAGATTCACAGACACTACATGGTTGTGAGTCCAAGATATGAGATTTTACACAGGAAGGAACTAGGGTTTGGAGAAATTCAGTAAGTAGCCCAAGGTCACGAGGGGCAAACCCTCAGATTATGCCAGATGCAGCATGTTTTGCCATCATGCTGGTCTTACAACTTTAAGGCTCTATGCATTTGTGATTCTTGCCTTCTGCAGTTATTACCTATGACTTCTAGAAGTCTTTTCAACTGGATTTTCAGCTGTGCAGTAGAATGTGTTCAGAATGAGGAAAATCTGGAAGATATTTAGATACTATAAAATATTATACATTTCAGTAGATTTCATACAGATACACATGTCAGCACTAACACTAAACCAAGGGCAGGGAGATCTAGATTGTGGTTCCTGTGCTAACCACGGTCAAATGCAAGAGAATGGCAGGTAAGCCACCCATACTATATTTTTCAGCTTGAAGGAAATATGTAACTTTTCCATGGCCAGTTGGATGGCATGGAATGTGGCTGGACTCGAAGAGAACATTACTGAGGAAGACTAGTTTTCCCAGCAGAACAGATGGACACACTAATCTCACTATATTTAATGTGATTAATTCAGGGAGTGGCAAGGAGCAGAAAACACTGGTGGTTCTCAGAGAATAAGAGAACAGCAGAGCTGTGGGTAGACCAGGGCAGACCAGTGAAAGATTAAGTGCCAGGAGAATGACTCTAACCTACCAGGACAGCTTTTCCAAACAAGACCTGGGAGTGGATGACACATAAGACCCCTACCCTACTTCTAGTCTCCTGGCTTCCCAGAAGCCATAGTAGGAGATCACACTCACTGATTGACTTTCTGTGTGAAGAACAGGTCTCTGACTGCACTGTGGTGGCCCCTAGTGACCGGGCTCAAATCAAATGGGTGAATGGAATTATGAAGGCTTGTAGAGGTTCTGTCTGCCTGTTGATCCCTTTGTTTTGATTCAGGAGATACTAGGCTTGGGGGCTAACTACACCCATGTTGAGATTTCATCCAAATCCAGAAGCTAACATATGACTACAAGGGCTGTGTGTGAAGGGTAGAGAATAAGGAAACAAGCTACCATAGACACAATGCATATTCTTGAGGTCAGGTTTGTCTCTAAACCTCAGAAAGGTCAGTCAGACTTCTAGGCTTAGTTTACCAACTTTTTGGGCCATGCAATGCACACTTGTGGTTGCACTTTACCTACTGAATATCTTTTTATTTTTGAGAGTCTCTTGCCCAATGTTCAGATTCTGGTGGTTGGGCCACCAAAGAAGAGCATGGTTTGTCAATATGGCTTGATTCAATACGGGGCATAGGGCCCCCGACCGACAGAAGGGTCAACTACAGAATCCCAACCTAAAGGATGTTCATGAATTAAGCGGCATAGTATCCAGTGTATACTGATGATTTGGTACATGTTTCAAGTTTTGAAAAATTTGTTTTCACGATCTAAGGAAATGGAGTTTCTCAGGCTATACTCAGCATTCACAGACACATAGGTGCCTGAACGAGATACATATGCCATGTCAGGATGCCCTATTTCTTTTTAAGATTGATTGATTGATTGATTGATTGATTGATTGATTTTAGAGAGAGAGAGAAAGAGAGCCTGACCTGGGGCTCAATCTCATGATCCTGTGATCATGAGACTCGCCAAACCCAAGAGCCAGATGCTAAACTGACAGAGCCACCAGATACCCCCAGATGCCCTCTTGTTCATGTCACACAGTAAGAGATGCCCACATCTTTAGGCTATATGTCACTGATGCAGATGGAATAGTGTGTGTGGTTGACCTCTGTGTTTTCTACTTGTTTTATTCAGGGGCAGTGGTTTCCACTGAAACTGTAGATTAATTGCTGTTCTTGCCCATTTTCCCAGAACCACAAGACAGGCCCTGCTGGGGAGCAAGCAGACACATTGCAGCCCAGGGTGAAATCTCTCCAGCTCTGACTGAAACTGAACTCTCAGGCTGGGTCACCTGGAAGTCTTGATCCAAAGTTCCTGGAAAGAAAATTAGCTTTATTTCTCATGTTCTTTGTCTTGGCCCAAGATGATGTGATGGTCTGGTTCTAGGTCAAGGTGGAGACTCATTACACCCTCTTTTAGCAACATGTACTGACACAAATACATGAAAATTACAAATCGGGTTGCTATATGGGTTAAGGGGAGAAGGACCCATGTACAGAAAGGCGGAGGGTACCTTCCTTCTGCATCATGATAGGAGAATGTCCTGGAGCATAGTAGATGCTGTATAAACAGGGGAACTTGCTGCATAACAAATTACCACAAACAGAATAGTTTAGGAAAACATACATTATTTCATAGTTCCTGTGGACTGGGAATTCAGGCACAGCTCAGCTTAGCTGTCATACACAGAGGGAAGAAGATGTGAAGACACAGGGGGAATGCCATGTAAATCTGAGGATGGTCTGAGGCTACCAGAAGCCAGGAGAGAGGCCTGGAGCAGATTCCTCCTTGCAGTTTATAGCAGCTTTAGTTATAATTGCCAAGCTTGAAGGCAACCAAGATGACCTTCGGTAGATGAATGGATATAGAAATTATGTTACAGCCTGACAGTGGAATATTATTTGGTGCTAAAAGAAATGAGCTAGGAAGTTGTGAAAGGATATGGAAGAAACAAATGCTTAGCGTTAATTGAAAGGAAAAGCCTGCTTACTGCATGATTCCAACTACATGACATTCTGGAAAAGGCAAAACTATGGTGAATGTAAATATATCAGTGATTGCCTGGGTTTAGGGTGGAAAGAGGTAAAAGACAGAGCAGAGAGGATTTTTAGGGCCATGAAACTACTCTGTATAATACTATAAAAGTTGATATCAAACGCATAGACTATGCAACACTCAGAGTGAACCACAATGTGAACTATGGACTTTGGATGCTAATGACATTTCAGTGTAGGTTCATATTTGTAATAAATGTATCAGTCTGGTGGAAGATATTGATAATGGCAGCAGCTGTGATGTGTGGGGACAGAGTCCCATGGGAAATCTTTGCACTTTCTGCTCAATTCTTGTGTGAACCTAAAACTGCTTTAAGATATGAAGTCAATCTATTAAAAAGTAATCCGACATTTCCTTAGCGATTCGGGGTCTCTTCTGATTCCATACAAATTTTAGGATTATTTGCTCCAGCTCTTTGAAAAATACCGGTGGAATTTTGATCAGAATGGCATTAAAAGTATAGATTGCTTTAGGCAGTATAGACATCTTAACAATGTTTATTCTTCCAATCCAAGAGCATGGAATGGTCTTCCATCTTTTTGTGTCTTCTTCAATTTCTTTCACGAGTGTTCTGTAGTTCCTCGAGTACAGATCCTTCACCTCTTTGATTAGGTTTATTCCCAGGTATCTTATGGTTCTTGGTGCTATAGTAAATGGAATCAATTCTCTAATTTCCCTTTCTATATTTTCATTGTTAGTGTATAAGAAAGCCACTGATTTCTGTACATTGACTTTGTAACCTGCCACGTTGCTGAATTGCTGTATGAGTTCTAGTAGTTTGGGGGTGGAGTCTTTTGGGTTTTCCATATAAAGAATCATGTCATCTGCGAAGACAGAGAGTTTGACTTCTTCATTGCCAATATTTCTCTTTGTTGTCTGAGTGCTGTTGCTAGGACTTCTAATACTATGTTGAACAAGAGAGGTGAGAGTGGGCATCCTTGTCATGTGTCTGATCTCAATGGGAAGGCTGCAAGCTTTTTCCCATTGAGGATGATATTTGCTGTGGGTCTTTCATAGATAGATTTGATGAAGTTCAGGAATGTTCCCTCTATCCCTATACTTTGAAGCGTTTTAATCAGGAATGGATGCTGGATTTTGTCAAATGCTTTTTCTGCATCGATTGAGAGGACCATGTGGTTCTTCTCTCTTCTCTTATTGATTTGTTCTATCACATTGATTGATTTGTGAATGTTGAACCATCCTTGTAGCCCAGGAATGAATCCCACCTGGTCATGGTGGGTAATCTTTTTAATGTGCTGTTGATCCTGTTTGCTAGGATCTTGTTGAGAATCTTAGCATCCATATTCATCAGTGATATTGGTCTGAAATTATCCTTTCTGGTAGGGTCTTTGCCTGGTTTGGGTATCAAGGTAATGCTGGCTTCATAGAAAGAGTCTGGAAATTTTCCTTCTGCTTCAATTTTTTGAAACAGCTTCAGGAGAATAGGTGTTATTTCTTCTTTGAAAGTTTGGTAGAATTCCTCAGGGAATCCATCAGGTCCTGGGCTCTTGTTTTTTGGGAGGTTTTTGATCACTGCTTCAATCTCGTTACTAGATATCAGTCTATTCAGGTTGTCAATTTCTTCCTGGTTCAATTTTGGGAGTTTATAGTTTTCCAGGAATGCATCCATTTCATCTAGGTTGCTTAGCTTTTTGGCATATAACTGTTGATAATAACTTCTGATGATTGTTTCTACACTCTTGGTGTTAGTTGTGATCTCTCCTTTTTCATTCATAATTTTATTAATTTGGGCTTTCTCTCTTTTCTTTTGGATTAGTATGGCCAATGGTTTATCGATCTTATTGATTCTTTCAAAAAACCAGCTTCTAGTTTCATTGATACGTTCTACTGTATCTCTGGTTTCTACCTCATTGATCTCAGCTCTAATCTTGATTATTTCCCTTCTTATGTGTGGATTGCTTTGATTTGTTGTTGATTCTCCAGTTCTTTAAGGTGTAGAGACAGCTGATGTATTCTGGATTTTTCGATTTTTTTGAGGGAGGCTTGGATGGTTATGTATTTCCACTTTAGGACCACCTAAAATTGGCGGCATCCCATTACCTGATTTCAAGCTTTACTACAAAGTTGTGATCACCAAGACAGCACGGTACTGGCATAAAAACAGACACATAGACCAGTGGAACAGAGTAGAGAGCCCAGATATGGACCCTCAACTCTATGGTCAAATAATCTTTGACAAAACAGGAAAAAATATACTGTGGAAGAAAGACAGTCTCTTCAATAAATGGTGCTGGGAAAACTGGACAGCTATATGTAGAAGAATGAAACTCGACCATTCTCTTACACCGTACACAAAGATAAACTCAAAATGGATAAAAGACCTAAATGTGAGACAGGAATCCATTAGAATCCTAGAGGAGAACATAGGCAGTAACCTCTTCAATATCAGCCACAGCAACTTCTTTCAAGATATGTCGCCAAAGGCAAAGGAAACAAAAGCAAAAATGAACTTTTGGGGCTTCATCAAAATCAAAAGCTTCTGCACAGCAAAGGAAACAGTCAAGAAAACAAAGAGGCAACCCACGGAATGGGAGAAGGTATTTGCAAATGACAGTACAGACAAAAGGTTGATATCCAGGATCTATAAAGAACTCCTCAAACTCAACACACACAAAACAGACAATCATATCAAAAAATGGGCAGAAGATATGAACAGACACTTCTCCAATGAAGACATACAAATGGCTATCAGACACATGAAAAAATGTTCATCATCACTAGCCATCAGGGAGATTCAAATTAAAACCACATTGAGATATCACCTTACACCAGTTAGAATGGCCAAAACTAGCAAGACAGGAAACAACATGTGTTGGAGGGGATGTGGAGAAAGGGGAACCCTCTTACACTGTTGGTGGGAATGCAAGTTGGTGCAGCCACTTTGGAGAACAGTGTGGAGATTCCTTAAGAAATTAAAAATAGAGCTTCCCTATGACCCTGCCATTGCACTACTGGGTATTTACCCCAAAGATGCAGATGTAGTGGAAAGAAAGGCCATCTGTACCCCAATGTTCATAGCAGCAATGGCCACAGTGGCCAAACTGTGGAAAGAACTAAGATGCCCTTCAAAGGATGAATGGATAAGGAAGATGTGGTCCATATACACTATGGAGTATTATGCCTCCATCAGAAAGGATGAATACCCAACTTTTGTAGCAACATGGATGGGACTGGAAGAGATTATGCTGAGTGAAATAAGTCAAGCAGAGAGAGTCAATTATCATATGGTTTCACTTATTTGTGGAGCATAACAAATAGCATGGAGGGCAAGAGGAGTTAGAGAGGAGAAGGGTGTGGAGGGAAATTGGAAGGGGAGGTGAACCATGAGAGACTATGGACTCTGAAAAACAATCTGAGAGTTTTGAAGGGGCGGGGGTTGGGAGGTTGGGGGAACCAGGTGGTGGGTATTGGAGAGGGCACGGATTGCATGGAGCACTGGGTGTGGTGCAAAAAACAATGAATACTGTTACGCTGATAATAAATTAAAAAATTTAAAAAAAAGTAATCCATATCAAAGATCATCTAGATTTTCTTCCATGATATCTACTAGGAATTTTATAGTTTTGTGTATTATGTATGAGTTATTTTTATGAAGGCTGTTAGGTCTGTATGTAGAAGCAATTTTTTTTTTGTATTTGGATGTCCCGATGTCCAGATATTCACCGTTTGCCGAAAAGACTATCTTGGTCATTCTCAAAGATCAGTTGGCTGTATTTATGTGGGTGTATTTCTGGACTTTCTATTCTGTTGCATTCATCTGTCTGCCGGTTCTTTCACCAAAGTCACTGTTTCAGTTACTGTAGCTTTCTTGGAAGTCTTATAGCCCAATGGTGTCAATCTTGAGTTGGCTATTCTAGGTATTTGGACCAATGGTCATGGGGAGGAGACTCCACAAGCTTGTTAACTTTTTCAGCAAGTAGAAACAGAAATATTTAGTTCTCTGGAGAGCCTGTAGGGTTCAGTTTCCATTACTGATCCAGGGAGACCTCTAGTGACCACTTCTGGACAATATTCCATGAGCACAAAAACTCTGTAAATTTTTAATAGTGGTCATCTTTGGATGGAAGCATTGTAGGTTCTTGTCCTGCTTTATAATTTCATGTTCTCCAACATTTGTTTTCCATTAAGAGGTAGCATCTGTGTGGTGGTAGTAAAATGAAAAGACAGGTTCTTTGTTCCTAGGGGCTGGGGGATGAGAACTCTGATGTCTGTGCTGTGCTCAGCCCTGTGGCCATTAGCGTGCAACTATTCCCTGAACAAAAATGTGTGGGACAGACACAGCCACTGGGAGTTTTTGTGAGCTGGGAACCCTTCCAGTTTAGTTCTGTAAATTCTGAGGAGGACAGAAAAATTCTCTCCCCAAGAAATTCTAGGTAAACAGGTGAAAAGAACACAGTAAAAAGGCATAGGAGTGTCCCCAGCACATACACCTGAGGACCCATTCCCCTGTAAATGCCAGCAGCAGTGTCAGAAGTAGGGATGGCAGAGGTCAGCACAGTGGGGAGGCAGAGACAGGCATTGTGGTGACCCCTGGAGCCTTCTCGGTCTGAATGCTGTCCTAGAGAGGCCAAGGACTCTATGCTCTGAGGAGAGAAGACCCTCCGTCCCTCCATGATGTCAGAGGAAGGGGATTATGATGTAGGAATGACCAGGGGACTTTTAACACTTTTTCTTTGAGATTATCAAATGGAAAGGCAAGGCGGCCACAAGCTGAGAACCTACGGGGCCAGTTGCTTGCGATTTCCAGAGCTTATGGAATCCACATGCTTGTGCTCATTCCTGAGCCTCATCTCATCCCAGTCTCACCAGGCTGCACCCCTACTGACGTAGAGGCTCAAAGACATGGTGTGGAAAGAGGTTAGAGTTTTGGAGATGGTGATGATTTTTGTCGTAGAGGATGGAAGGGGCTCCATCCCCATGTTGATGAGACACTGGATGTGGCAAGGTCCCAGGCTTGACCTTGGGCATGTAGGCTTTCCTCAACTGAGGCGATCTCAAAGAGGGCTGACAGCTAAGGGCCATCTCCTCAAGCCTGGTGTATTACAGGATCCACCACCCTCTGCAGAGTCCTTTCCACCTCAATTGCTTGGGGACAGGACATGGATTAAGTGCATCCACCACTGAGGTCTTAAAGCTACCCTACTTCACCCAAGCACCCAGAGATCTCTGACTCCACCTGATCTAACATGGGCTTCACTAATTGGAAACATTTAGAGTGAATATCATGGACTGAGAAGAAGGTTCTTCAGGGATCTCTGAGTGCTAGGCTTTGGAGTGAGCTCTAGCAGAGGACAGAGGATAGAGAAAGGAAGAGGAAACTTAGACTTGGGAAGTAAGATAAAATCTGGGTATAGAAACACAGACATCTCCCCACCACACATTTCCTTGAATTGCCCTCCAGCGTGTGCAAGAGGCAGAGAACCAGCTGAGGACAAGATGTTGACATTATTTTCTTAGAAGAGAGTTACATTTTTGGAATAGTTTTACATTAGAGAAAAATGGCGACAATCACACAGAGTCCAATATGTAGGTGCATACAGTATCCCCCCTTTATAGCATTTTACAATAATTGGTTGCTTCTGCTATAATTAGTGAATGAATATTGGTGCATTGTTATTAACCAAAATCCATAGTTTGACTTTGTCTTAGCTTGGGCCGCTATAACAAAATAGCATAAACTGGATGCCTTGAAACAACAGGAACTTATTTCTCACAGTCTTGGAGGCTGGAAGTCTGTGATCAGGGTGCCATGATAGTTGGGTTGTGATGAGATCTCTCGTTGAAGTTGCAGAATGCCAACTACTTGTGTTTTCACCTGGGGGATGGAGTGAGCTGCCTGTCTGGCCCCTTTTCATGAAAGCAATGATCCCATTCATGAGGACTCCACCCTCATGACCTCATTATCTGCAAAGTCCCCACCTCCAAATCCCATGAGCGTTAGAGAGATACAACTATTCAGTCCAGAAGAGATTTCCTTAGTTTTCACTCCATGTCCCTTTCTGTCCCAGAATTCCATGCAGGATCCCACATTACATTTTCTTGTCATGTCTTTCTAGGCTCCTCTCAGCTGTGACAGCTTCTTGGACTTTCCTTGATAACAATGGCCTGACAGTTTGGCGTGCTGCTCTGGTATATGGTGGAATGTCCCTCATTGCAATGTGTCGGATGCTTTTCTCATACACAGACTAGGGGAGTGGGTTTGGGGAGGAAGATCACAGAGGAAAAGTGTCCTTTTCAACACATCATATCAGGGAGCACACTGTGGCCATGGTTTATGAGTATTGGTGAACTCGTGATGATGTGGCTGGACTGAATTTGTCTAGTGGTCCCTCTGTAGTTACTCCCTATTCCTCCGTGCCATCCTGTCACCTTTGGAGGAGAGTCACACCAGTGACTGCGCTGCAGGAGTAAGCAGTTAAGCTCCCTTCTGAGCTTGAAGTATCTAGATAAATCATTTGGAGCTCATGAAGGCATAGCTACCAGGGGAATGGTGACGGGGTGCTGGTCCCCAGAGTGTGGATATGCAGCCAGAGGAACAGAGTGAGACAAGCTTACCACATCATTGAAGAAGGTGGTGAGAGGGAAGGTAAAATATCTCAAGGATCTGACACCAGAAGTATTCAAATTAATATTGTAAGGATTTCACAACATTGAAAGTACAAGGGATTGAATGTTGGAAGATGATCCCAATTGAGACTGAAGTGAGGTAATTCAGATGGTGGCCCTATATGGTCAACTATGCAATCAGAAGAAGGTTAGCACTGTGCAAACTATTCATGACGAGTCTTTACAAAATAACAAAATGCTTCCCTTTTCAGTGTTTCTAATATTTGAAATGACAATACACCCAATAAATAATGGTTCTATTGTTTTTTCAGTTTCCTATACATTCGTCATTGACATTTGGAAAATTTCTGTGTTTTAAAAACGTTTTTAAAGGTCACATAAAAATCGTTATTCTCCCCGGTTTGTTGAGTTCACTTTGCATGGTTTGAGCTGCACCATCATTGTTCTGTCCTGCACTATTGTGCAAAGTGAGCACTGCCTCCATTTGTCAGTCAACTAATCTTAAGTTCTACGAAAACAATTTAATTAGGTTATGAGCTGTGGGAATACAGAGTGAGAGAAAGGAATTGCTATTTCATACAGGGTGGTTTATGGAAGGGACTTTTTAATAAGGTGACCTGTAAACAGAGCTTAAAAGAGGAAGAGAGTGTCATACAGATCTTTAGCAGGAAGAAGCAGAGGAAAGACACAGTTTGACTTCCATTGCCATGGAATCACTGTAGCTGAAACTGGAGAGCCTGTAAGAGACGAAGAATGGTCCAGGAAGGAGTGCTGGTGGCCAGGACCAGGGAGCAGCCTTGGGGTGAGCATTGTGCGGATTCTGGGTGGAGCTCACTGGTTTTGGGAGGAGGCTTACACTCACTCCTCAGAGCTTCTCAAGAATTTTATAAGCAAGTTGTGAAACACTGTTATCTTGCCATTGGTAACATTGGGAGTGTTGACACCACGGAAGTCCATGAGCACTACAAATCAGGCTTCTTTTCCTTTCCCTGAGTAGACTGCTTCACATTTACCATCTGGCCACTGGATGTAGCATCTGAAGGCAGAACTGAATATGGGATATAAAGTAAGAAAACCGAGGATGGCTCCAGGCTTCTCAACTGCCAGCTCATGTACATGAGCAGTGGGGCTGGGAAGGATGAAGGTGACAGAAGAGCTAGTGTTTCCATCACAGGGAGGAGGGCATCTTGTCCCTGGGACTTAGGAGTAGGACATGTAGGCAAAGAGGAAGGAGAATCATTTCTCTTCTTCAAACCAGGATGAGATTCATTTTATTTGAGACCCAGTGAAGAACCTCACCAAGTCTGGAATGGCTGGGGGTTGGCAGAAATAACTCCCAAGAACATGGACGTGAGCATGCAGTTCGTGGCCATAGTCCCCAGAAGATGAATGATAGACACCTGGTATGTGTAGGTGGGAACTGTTTCTCACATTCAGGCACATACCCATGCATCAGTCCCCAGAGAAATTTCCTATGGCCCCTCTGAGGACCTGGTATGAAGACCCAGCTCTAAGGGCATCAAGGATTGTTAGAAGGAGCAGAAGGGACTGTGGGCAGGTGGGTCTCTGGAAGAAGAGGGTATTTGGGGCAGTGTTGGGAAGCTCCTAGTTGTTCCTTTTCTTTGGCTGGGCCCCTCAAGGAAGGAAGGAGGCAGCAGAGACTGAGGGTGGCATGTAGTAGGGGAGGAAAGAAGGAGCTGTGGGACCCATGTTCACAGTTGATTATCTGCTCATCATTCCAGAAATATTCCTCACGTGTCTCTTATCCTTGGTGCTATTTTCCTCCTGGGACACCTATTGTGAAAGGACAGGCAGCCCCTGATAGAGGACGCTGCCACTTAAGCCTTCCTCCCTTAGGGCTTGATCCCCCCTTCCCAGCCCCTCCAGTATATCCCACAGAGGGTTGGATTGGAAGCTGTCCTCAGAGCAGCCCTCTGGCACCTGTTAGCATTCCTCTAAATGCAGACATCCTGTTCCCAAAGGAGCCCCAGTGCTCCATAATCTAGTGATGGTCTCCAAGGGATCCTCCCACCCAGCTGCCTCTCATTCAGCCCCTCTGCCCATTTCCTTCCCAGAATCCCTAGGACTCTGTCCACACTCTTTGACCTCCTTTGAACCTGTCCACATTTATAGGCTAAACGCCCCCTCCCCCAACACCTCAGGGAGCCTGGACCCCTGAGACTCCTGAGGGTATCAAGGGAGGTGTGTCACATGCTCTTTACGGCAGGTGGGCGCTGACCCTGTGTAACCTGTGGGTTGCCCCTCTACCTGACCTGGCTCTTTCTGGGACTCACCTTGGCCCGCCCTCCATGACCCACAACTTACAATCAGACCCTCGCTTCTTGTGGACATAGATGGCAGAGACAGTGATGAGCAGCAGCAGCTTCGGGCCCAGGGTGACAGCCATCAGGATTGGAGTAGATGGCCTTGACTCTGGAAAAGAAGGGATAGGAGGCACCATCAGAAGGGGGTACCCTAGAGTCCATTCCCTGGGGCCTCCACTTACTCTATCTGAAGTGACTCAGGCTTATCAACGCTCTGAAGCTCATGAATTCTTCCCCTGCTCAAGGCAGAATTCGGGGTAAGACGTTCCTCACCTCACTCACCCCTTTCTCACTGCCAGGTGTCCTTCTTGAGGGAAGAGGTGGGGAGAGGGACCACTCAGGAATGGGTAAGTTTGGTTTACTGAATTGGTCCTCACACCCAGTGGCACAGGTCAAACAGCCTCTTTCTGATGAGCTAACAGGCTCCTAGTTTACAGAGGGTGGACAGATGAGGTGGCTCAGACCCAGGGAAACCCCCTCACTGCTGGCCTGAAGGATGACTCTGAGATCTTGTCTTTGGACCAGGACAAAGCCAAACTCTCTGGGCCATAGGGTCAAATGTCTGCCTGGCCTCAAGTGGAGTGAGAACAGATATCACAGCCAGTGAGGGGCAAGGCTGTTCTGCTTTGCTCCATGCTCACGGTTTGACGACACCCATGTACAGAGGTGAGGAGGGTGTCCTCAGGATGACCTGACCTCAGGAGACCTGCTGGCTGAACAATATCCTGGGGAGGCAAGGAAATGGGGTCTTAAGCTCAAGAGAGTTTCAAACACCATCCAGCCCAACTGAACCCTGTGCCACTCACTGTCGGCTGACGTCTTTGTGTTGGAGATAGATGTTGGGTCTGGAAGAACAGCTCCCAATTTTTGGACTTTGTACAATGACCCATTTTTCTTTTTATATTTGAATTTTAAAAATCCAAGTATAGGGGCGCCTGGGTGGCTCAGTGGGTTAAGCCTCTGCCTTCGGCTCGGGTCATGATCTCAGGGTCCTGGGATCAAGCCCCACATCGGGCTCTCTGCTCAGTGGAGAGCCTGCTTCCCCCTCTCTCTCCGCCTGCCTCTCTGCCTCCTTGTGATCTCTGTCTGTCAAATAAATAAATAAAATCTTAAAAAAAAACAAGTATATTTCTGATATATATAGAGCAATCTTAAAGGAAGGAGTAGGGCCTCACCATATTTGCCCCTGGCATGTTAGAGAATGACAGCTCTCTGCTGCGGAGGGTGGGGGGCACTGGACTTTTTCTGAGTGAAAGAGCTGTACTGTTCATGTTTGTACCTGTTTCTAGAGGGGAGCCTGCAGCAGAAGGCTGGAGGAAGTGGGGGAACAGAGGCTAAACCATTCCTCTCCATTTAAAACAACTCATGAAGAGCATTCAGCTTGCTTGCTCTCTGTCCGAGACTGAGTCTTTCCATGCTGAATTGTGTCAACATCTCCCTTTGCCAGGCCTGACTCCTTCGCTCTCTCATGCATGTGGACCGGGCAGCACCCCACAGTGAGCTTTCTCTCTTATATCACCCGAGAGTCTCCCTCTTGGGTCACCTGATGTGTGGAGTTTGTCTGGTTGGGGTCTGGAAAGCCAACTCTAATGGGCCCATTTGTACCAAGGTCTCTTTCTGCCAGCTGGTCAGGAGGCCCCCAGCCCTGTGGGAGGTAGAACAGGGTAGGTGTCGGCTTGCCCTGCCCTTGTCACTGCTGAAACCTCACTGTGGTGACCTGGGCTGGTGTAAGCAGAGGAGGGGAGTATCCTGGCATTCTGATGACGTGATAATTACAAGAACTACGGGTTGAGTGACTGTTGCAGGGCATCAACCCTTCGGAGAAAGACAGTGCAAAGCGAAGACTGATCACATGTGAAAGGTTATGTGTGAATGTCAGGGGACTTTCAGTGCAACAGTGCAGACTCTTACCTCCTAGAGCTGGAAGACAGAAAAAGTTGAGGACACAGTTGGGTCCAAAATAAACATAAGAGTATCAGTGCTACAGAGAGGACTGACTTCTCAGCTACACTGCACCTACTGTGCTGGAGTAGGGCCCTGATTGGGAAATATGGGAGATGGATACTGAGATGTGGGATAGGGACACTGGGGCCAAGACTTTCAAAGCCCTGTGGGCACTTTGTAATGGGCTGCTGAGTACGAGACAGAGGCTTAACTACTCATCTCCAAATATAGCCTCTCAACCCAAATGAAAGACAACAAAAGGACAGTAAATTCTATGGAAAACTGGCTCTCGGTAGTCCTTGAAGAGCAATGCCCAAACTGCAGAATCTCTGGAGACAAAAGAGAAAAATCTCCCAGTCCAAATGCACATCCCCTTATACCATTCCCCTCCCACCCTCACCAAGCATAGGAAAGGGCAGGAGATGGTATGGACTCATCTCTCCCACCTCTCCTGGCTCAGTAGAAGCCTGCCCCCTGGAACTCATGTGAGGTCCACGCATGGAGGGTTCTGAAAGGTGGAAGAGGAAGCCAGGTGGGCTAGTTGCTTCCATTCTGGAGGAGGAACCCACACCAGGTATCCTGAGTCCACACTCCCTATTCCCCAAGACCAGAAGGAGGCCCAGCTGTGGTTTTCCAACAAAGAAAAGTCTAGACTTGATAATTTTTTCCCATTTCAAAAAAAAATGAGGAGGAGCAAAATAAGCCCAAATCAAGAGAAGGAAATAAAAAAAAGAGGAGAAAAAGCAAAGAAATTAACAACAAAAAATAGAGAATATCACTAAAATGAAAGTGGGTTCTTTGAGAAGACTGATAAATTTGAAAAACTTCTAACCATTGTAACAATGAAAAAAAATGAGAATTGACCCATTTCCAATATCAGGGATGAAATGGGATGCCCTACAGACATCACAAGGATTACTAGGTAATACTATGAGAAGATATATGTGCAAAAATTTGACAACACAGAGAAAAAGACCACATTTCTCAAAAGCACAGCCTACCACAAGCATTCAATATGAAATGAAGTATTTGAGTAGCCCTAGCTATTCAGATTCTTTTCAGAGAAATAAAAGAATCAGGCGCCTGGGTGGCTCAGTGGGTTAAGCCTCAGCCTTCGGCTCAGGTCATGATCCCAGGGTCCTGCGATGGAATCCTACATTGGGCTCCGTGCTCAGCAGGGAGCCTTCTTCCACCTCTCTCTCTCTCTCTCTCTGTTTGCCTCTCTGCCTACTTGTGATCTCTTTCTCTGTGAAATAAATAAATAAATATTGGAAAAAAAAAGAATCATGGAGACCCAGGTATTTCACAGGAGAATTCTTTTAAGCATTTACAGTTGAATTAAAACCAAGTTAGGTCCACAAAATAAAGTTAATAGAAGAAGCTTTGGGAAACTGGAATGTATACTCCATTTTAGATGATACTGGAATTATTGTTAATTTTACTAAGAGTGTAATAGTATTGGTTTTATAGAAAGAACCATGTCATTAATCACATGACTACACAAGTGTGGACTCCATTTGGAACTGGATGTGGATCCATGACTAAGTCATTAGTGGACACAATTATGCAACTTCTGCATACCTCTAGTTTTAAGGGAAATCGTTCCTTTTCCCCTTCCTATCTCTAGTCTCCTGGCCAGCAGTGACAGGAACACTCGGTGGCCCAGTGTTGACCCAGGCAAGAGGACACTGTCATTGGGCATGTTAGAAGGAACGTGGACCTTTGAAAGATCTTCTGGAACAAAGACTCCTTGAAAACTGGTTGACCTCCCCCTGATTGTATATGAAAGAGAAATAAGGAATGCTTTAGTTGTAGAAAGGGGACTCCATTGTTCTTTGGGACAACGCTCCCCTGCTATAATCAATCCCCCCCTTTTATTTGCACACGTTGCTGGTCCATCTTCAGGGACTCAGGTTTCCCTCGACTAGCTTAGCTCATCAGCTGTACTAAGGGCAGGAAATATTCATCATTGATCCTTCATTTCACCCCGAGTCCCTTCTGTAAAATTCCAGGTCACAGGGTTGGTTAAGTAGGAAAGGAGACCAGAAATGAATTGGAATTGGCATAAAGTAAATGTGCTTTGAGCAATCATGACTATTGCTGTCTGCTGTCACAAATAAAGGGAGAGAAGAGACCCCAGGTGTGACCACACATGGTCACCCGTAAGCCTGGTCAAGACTCAAAACTAAAGATACTCAGAGTCCTTTCTGGAATTTCAGAATGCCAAGTGCAGACATTTTCCGTGGTGATGATGGAAAAGTGTAGAATGGATAGAGACCATGCTAGGTGGGAAATAACAGGGGGAGGGGTGTCTGGCCAGGCATGGTGACTTAATCATGGTCAGGTGAGGAAGCAGGGAGCAGGATGCAAGAAAAAGGCTCATTGAGGTCTCACCCTGGGTTTTATGGGTTTCCTGGTCCTTCTGGTGTGCAGAGGCCACAAGGGTATGGTTTCTGGTGACTGCGGGCTGCCCGTCATGCTGCACCAGGCAGGTGAACACCACATCTTCCCTGTGGGCAGATGAGTTCACCAGGAGCCAGCTCGTCCAGTTAAAGGTCCCATCCTTGTTCTCTACGAGGTTTGAGGCCCTTGAGGCCATTTCTGTTCAGGACACGTTGCCATTCTCCAACCAGGTCAGCTGGAGGTGCTGGGGGTAGAACTTCTTCACTTGGCAAGTGACCTTCACCTGGTCCCGTGACAGGGGCTGCTGGGAAACCTCCATGGTGGGCGGAACTGAAACAGCACAGGGCAGAAGCTCTCACCTTATGGAACAGATGGACCATGGGGAGGAGCTCGAGAACTTAGCTCCCCCCACACAGCAAGGGAATCACCCAGAACAGGGTGAGGCATGCAGTTGGGGCTCAAACACTGAGGGTAGTCCTTGCATATGAATGAAATCCCTAAGCACAGTGCCCAGCACACAGTAAGTGCTCAAGGATTGATGGCTCCTCATAGGCTAAGAATGAGTGAAATCAAAATACTCAGCCCCACGCATACAGTTGGAATAGAATAACTGTAGCAAAACAAATGACCTCACCAAGCACACAGTGGCATGGAGTACAGCAGGTGCTCAATAATTGGAATTGCTACAGTACAGTAAGGGAAACTACTGAGCACAGTAATTGGCACATGGTAGGCGTTCATGACCCAGCAGCCATGGAAAGAGTAGAAGGTGACAGCACATATAGGTGCAGGTGACCTGGAGGGACTGTCAGGGGTCAGACTCCAGTGAATGGAGGGCTTGGGGCAGGGAGCGGGGGAGAGACAGTCTCAGAGACTTGGGGCCAGACCCGGGCTGGGGCTGGGGTGGGGAAGGGGCATCTACTTCGGAGGACCTCAGACAGGTTGGCAATCCCACGAAGAGGAGGGCCCCCCTGCAGGGTCACATGGGTCACCTCCCAGATGACCTGGGAGCGAACGTCCCCCGGGGCCAGCACCAGCCTGGTTGTGCTGGAGATGTTGTAGGAAGTTCTGTTTCCTTCTGGGTCCACGCTGGTCTGGGAGGCTGCCAGCTCATTTCCGTTTCTGAACCATCTCAGGGTGTTGTTTCTGGGGGAGAAGCCGTGGGACTTGCAGATGAAATTCACTGTCTGCTCCGGCGAGGCCCTGGCCGTGGGGCCTGACACCACAGGGGTGGGGGGAGAGGGTTTGGCTACAAGAGGAGCATTTGTGAACAATAAGCATGATTGTGGTCATCAGCGCTCAGGATACGTGTGAGGTGCTGTGGAGAACCTGCTGCCCTTCTGATAGTGTGCAGAGGGCATTGTCCTCTCCTCCTCGCACAGAGGAAGTCCTGAGGTTCTAGAGCTGAACTCTGAGCTGGGGGCAGGGCCCAGGTGCCATTGTAGGCCTGAGTTCAAGTCGCCCCTTCTCTTCTCTGCCAGGTGACTTCCCACCAATCTGGGCACAGGAAGGATGTTTCTGATGGATCTGACTGTTGGCATCAACCGTTCCTAGCTGCCTCCCTGCAAACCCTCCTGAGGCCAGAGAGGGTGTGCAGCAGTCTGTGCAAGGGACAGGTGACCCCCAAGAAAGCGGGAACCAGGCTGGCCAGCTGACCGCAGGCATGGCCGTGGCACAGTGTGGCTCCTCTGTGACATGGGACAGGAGGCATTTCTCCTTCCTGGGGTTTTAGGGAGGAGTGAGTAAGGGAATGTAAGCAGTTTTGCTTGGAATTTATCACTGAATACACAGATAGAAATGAGCAGATGAATCAGAAATTGGCTGAAAGTAAACTCAGTCTCATTATAGTGTTAGAATCCCCCTCTGAATATTCTTCTCCAGCCCTAATATCGAGCCTACTTGCCCCTGTTCTGCATTATGGCTTTGGAAATTATTCCCTGTGATCCCTTCCCTGTAAAACAAAGAGATTTGTCAGGGAACTTCCCCTGGGTGGTCTCTGATTCTCCCTCACCGAGGAGCCAAGCTCCCTTGGTCCAGTTACAACGGGATTGCTCTTTACCAATCATGGCATCCGAGGGGGACTTCCTGTGGCCTCCAGCTGTTTCATCCACAGCAGAGCAAATGTCCCACCTTCCAGCCTGACAGTGGCAGCCACCCTCCTTTTCCATCTGACTTTCTCACTGAAAACGGTTATGGGGAGGGGTCCCTCCGGGTGTCCAGACATGTTGACTTGATAACAACAGAGGGAAAATGTGGGGTCCAGACAACGGAGTCTAGAATGTGAACTGTCGCTCACGGAGCCGAACACCCTCCCGGATGTGCCTCCCAGTCATTCTTAGTGGGCAGAACCAGGAATGGGGTGCCTGGGATAGTAGGGGCCCCTCTGCTCTGTCCAGGCTGGTGCCCCAGGCTTCTCAGTGAAGGAGCAACACCACACAACTGGAGAAGACTCCGGAAACTCTTACATGTGAGACACCGTGTCCTCCAGGAACAGGCTCGACACTTCACCAGATGTTTGTATATCTGTCTGATCTGGGGGTTCAAAGCTAGCCTACCTCTTCCCATGTTTTCTTAATGTCTACTGCTGAAAAAGAGAACCATATAAGATTTACAAGAGTTTCAAGGAGAGGGTTGGCACTTTCTCCCACTTTGGCCAGCACAGTGAGTGTGCAGAGAGCAGGTCTGTGAGTCAGGCTGTGGCTTACTTCCCTGCTCAGGCCGGGTCTGTTGAGCCTCAGTGTCCTCATCTGTAAATGGGCTGAGATGGTCCCTCCAGCTTCATCCATTCTCAACCAGGGCATCCCCTGTGTGGGCAGGTTGGGGAAGAGGAGGGAGAACTCTCCCAGGCGGAACAGATCTGCCCAGTGCTAGAGCCACGTACTAGCGCTGGTGCTCAGGCAAGGGACATACCACTGGGAACTCCTGTAACACCTGCACAATCAGGATAAAACCACCTGCATGCCTATGTCCAGGAGGTGAGGGGAGACTCAGTGCTCTTATGGAAGTCAGTCGTTGAATTGCATGATGCTTTTTGGACAGACCCACAACAAATGCCCAGCCTCTGGCATCTTCTCCATCCTGGGCTCTCAGCGTAAACAGTGAGTTTATACCTCTTCTCACTGTGATTCTTCTATGTTGAAAGAAAGACATATCCCACCTCCCTGCCCTGGGTGCATTTGTCCACAGGAAAGGGAGGGAATGTGAGTTTCAGGAGAAAGGAGCCCTTCCCTGTTTTGTTTTCTGCTTCCCCTGCACACAGAGGAGAGCCTGTACACAGCAGTTGCTCAGTAAGTGTTGAGTTAGAGAAGAGTCAGCTACATGGAGGGGACACTCTCTGGAGGCAGGAGTTAGATTGTGTCATGTGACTGGCTAAGTCACTCAGACTGTATGTCCCTCATCCCTGGAACCAGAGAGTTGGTCAGGATTGGAAAGGTCGACAGCTTTGGACTCACAGACTGGGGTTCTGGACTTTCCCACCATTTATCAGGGGCCTTAAGCAAGTATCAGGACCTCTCCAGGCCTCAACTTCCCTGATCCGTGGAAGGGGATGAAGTCGGGGACACCCACCACAGTGCCTGGTTCTTAGCTGTTGGTCAGACAATGGAGGGCATTCTTATTGACTTGTTGTCACAACCAGGGGACAGAGGAGGCCCAGGCCATACTCACCACTCACAGTGACCTGGGTGCCTGGTCCAGACTTAAACTCCACATCAGGGGTCCCTTTCTGGAACTTCACACAGTAGTAGGTTCCGGTGTCTGCTGGGGTGATGTTAGTGATACAGATGGAAAAGTCTGTGTTGTTTCTCCTTGTGGTGTCTGAAGCATTTGTTACTCGGGGGAAGTGTCCTCCTTTGAAACTGAAGATTAACTCCCGGCCTGGCCCTGTCCCCCTGAACCACTGAACCATCACTGGGGGGAACAGGGAGGTCATGGTGCAGTACAGAGTGGCTGTCTGTCCAGCTATGACAGACACTGACTTGTCAGGCTGGATCACCTGCAGCCTCGCCTCACCAGCCGCACCTGGAGGGAAAACAGAGCAGTCGTCTACTCATCCTGCCGCGATCCTTCGCGTCTCCTCACGTGTTTACGCACAACAGCTCCCTGACCGAGTGCGCACCGAGAGTAGCTCTCCCAAGTCTGTAACGGGAGACCCCATCAGAACCAAGGAAACAAAGACACAGAGAGGCTCAGTGATGTGGCACAGAGCAGGTTTGACTTTGCAGCTGGATTTCCTGCCTTGGTGACTAGCTAGACTCTGGAGACATCGAGAAACACAACTTCCTTAAGTGAAATTATAGTACATGTTAAACTTCAGTAACAATCTTGGCACCTAGGAAACATGCAGCACATCATTAACAAGAGTTTGTGAGTACACGCAGCACAGTGGAATTCTGGAGACCTCTGCGTGTAATGTGGGATGGCTCTCCTTCTGTTTGCCTCTCTGTGTTTCTGATATTTCTGATCTTGGCCTCCACTGAGGAGCCAGGCAGCATAACATGGTTAACAGGATGAACTGTGGAGCTGAGTGGACATGAACCGCAGTAGCTCCACTGACTTAAGTTGGTGGCACTGGACTGGTTGCGCTCTCTGCCTCAGTTTCCCCATCTGCTATTCAGGAGTACAGTCATAGCTACCAGGCAGGCCTTCTGCGGAGGGTCTGTGTAGCACACCTGTGTTTACCTGGAGGTCCTAAATGCCCAGGGGGAGGGAGAGGTTGAGGAGGCATGGAAAGGGGAGTCTCCCTCAAGGCAGTGCTCACCTGTGAGTCCCAACAGCAGAACCAGCAGCCAGTGAGGAGGAGGCTGGGTTCCACAAGCAGGGGCCCACATTGTGGAGGCCTGAGGGTCCCACTCTCTGCAAATGTATGCTCTGGGGCAATGGGCCCTCTATTCTGTGGGGAGGAGCAGCCTGCCCCTCTGGTGATGGAAGAGGAAGGAAGCCTATATGATGCAGTGACAGGGCTGTGAGGCAGCGATCTGCTTCTGGATTGTGAAACAGAAGTCAGGCAGAGAGTCCTCACATGGTGAGAGGGGCCTCTTCTTATGTTTTGTTTTTGAGTGTGTGTGTGTGTGTGTGTGTGTGTGTGTGTGTGTGTGTGTTTAAATTCTTATCATGTTATCTTAATCACCATGTAGTACATCATTAGTTTTTGATGTACTGTCCCATGATTTTTCGTTTGTGTATAACACCCAGTGCCCCATGCAATCCGTGCCCTCCTTAATACCCATCACTGGACTCACCCATCCCCCTACTCCCCTCCCCTCTAAAACCCTAGGTTTGTTTCCCGGAGTCCATAGTCTCTCATTCTTGGTTTCCTGCTCTAAGTTCCCCACCTTTATTTTTCCCTTCCTTCTCCTAATGTCCTCCATGCTATTCCTTATGTTCCCAAATAAGGGAAACCATATGATATTTGACTTTCTCTGACTTATTTCACTCAGCATAATCTCCTCCAGTCCCATCCATGTTGATACAAAAGTTGGGTATTCATCCTTTCTGGTGGTTGAGTAATATTCCATTCCATATGAACCACATCTTCTTTATCCATTCATCTGTTGAAGGGCATCTCAGCTCTTTCCACAGTTTGGCTATTGTGGACGTTGTTGCTATGAGCATTGTGGTGCATGTGGCCCTTCTTTTCACTACATCTGTATCTTTGAGGTAAATGCCCAGTAGAGCATTTGCTGGGCTGTAGGGTAGCTCTATTTTCTACTTTTTCAGGAACCTCCACACTGTTTTCCACAGTGGCTGTACCAACTTGCATTCCTATCAACAGTGTGAGATGGTTCTCCTTTCTCCACAACCACTCCAGCATTTCTTGTTTCTTGTCTTGTCAGGTTTTGCCATTCTAACTGGTGTAAGGTGGTATCTCAATATAGTTTTGTTTTGAATCTGCCTGATGACTAATGATGGTGAACATTTTTTCATATGTTTGTTAGCAATTTGTATGTCTTCTTTGGAGAAATGTCTGTTCATGTCTTCTGCCCATTTTTTGACTTGATTATTTGTTCATTGTGGATTGAGTTTGAGAAGTTCTTTACAGATCTTGGATACCAGCCCTTTATCTGTAGTGTCATTTTCAAATATCTTCTCCCATTCCATGGGTTGTCTCCTTTTTTGATGTTGTTGACTGTTTCCTTTGCTGTGCGGAAACTTTTTATCTTGATGAAGTACTAAAAGTTTTTTTTAATGTTTTAATTTTATTTTTTTAAAATATTTTATTTATTTGACAGAGAGAAAACACAACTAGGCAGAGATGCAGGAAGAGAGAGAGGAGGAAGCAGGCTTTCTGTGGAGCAGAGAGCCCAATGCGGGGCTCGATCCCAGGACCCTGAGATCACGACCTGAGCCGAAGGCAGAGGCTTTAACCCACTGAGCCACCCAGGCGCCCCCTAAAAGTTTATTTTTGCTCTTGTTTCCCTTGCCTTTGGAGACGTGTCTTGAAAGAATGTTCTGTGGCTGATGTTGAAGCGGTTACTGCCTATGTTTCCTCTAGGATTTTGATGGATTCCTGTCTCACACTGAGGTCTTTCATCCTTTAGATTTTAAGCTAAAGACCATAGTTAGAGATACAAAAGGACACTATATCATTCTTAAAGTGTCTATCCAACAAGGGGATCTAACGATTGGACATATCTATGCTCCCAACATGGGAACAGTCAACTATAGAAGGCAACTGTTAAACAAAATAAAGAGACATATTGATAATAAAACATTAATAGTAGGAGACCTCAACACCCCACTCTCAGCAACAGACAGATCCATCTAAGGAGAAAATCAACAAAGAAACAAGAGTTTTGAATGACACACTGAACTAGATGGACTTCATAGATACATACAGAACATTCCACCCTAAAACAACAGAATACTCATTCTTCTCAAGTGCACATGGAACTTTCTCCAGAATAGACCACAGACTGGGTCACATATTAGGTCTCAACTAATACCAAAAGATTGAGATTATTGCTCGCAATTTCTCAGACCATAGTACTTTGAAACTGGAACTCAGTCATAAGAAATAATTTGGAAGAAATTCTTCTTATGTTTCAGAGAGAGTGGACAGACCCAGCAAAAATGATGGTTCTTGTCCGCCTGGGGCCTCTGCTTTCTGCCCTGGGCCTCTCCCCCATCTTCAGGTCTTCATGGTGATTCTCCACGTGGGAGCCCCAGGCTAAGAAGGATCTGCAGTTGGAAGCTGTGTCTCATCTCCTGAGTTCTGGACATCTGGGGGTGGCTGGCTTGTGACCTCATTCTGCACCAGCTTCCAGTAAGAGCTACTGAGCTGGACCATGAAATGGGTTCGTCAGGACCTAAAAAATTTTGGGGTCAAATGAGGTCTGCTCCAGAAATGACTCCCTATGCCAACCTCTTATTGATGGAAACTTAGCCCAAATGCGCAGTGCAGTGTGGACTTCAGAAGTTATATTTGCTTAGGGTATGTGGTTGGCTCAGTTGGTGAAGTGAGCAACTCTTGATCATGGGGTTGTGAGTTTGGGTCCAAGTTTGGTGTAAAGTTTACATAAAGAAATAAAATCATTAAAAAAGAAGTTGTATGTGCTTGCCTCTAACAAAAAGCATCATTTCTTCCTCTTTCTGGAGAGGAAGCATGTTTTATGTCCCAGAGATCACTCTCCCCAGCATTTTTCTGAGCACATTGAAGACAATAGCTTCACACAATCTCTGACTGAATGTTTAGAGCAGCTTTTCTCAAATGGGAAAAAAATTGGAAACATGTGAAATGCCCAGTGATAAGTGAATGGTTGAACAAACTGTGGTGCTTTCCTACCAGGAAATGCTACACAACAATAAAAAGGCATAACTGATTTACATGTGCCCAACTTGTGAGATTCCAAAGGCTTTATGTGGAGTGATCAAAACCACTCTCAAAATGTCCATACTGTGGGACTCCACTTCAACAACATTCTCAAAGTTATAGAGAACAGATCGGCATGTGCCAGAGGTTTGGGTGGTGGGGCTGGCTGTCACCAAGAGAGGCTACCACAAGGGTAAGCTCTGCAGCCATGGAATTGTTCTGTACCCTGAATATGGTGGTGGTTACCCAAAATGCACATGAGTAGATCAATGCAAACAAAAGCTGGGAATGTTACAAGGTTGAGACACCTGATGTAATAAGCACTGGGTGTCATATGTTACTGGTGAATCACTAATTTTTGTTTTTAAGATTCATTTAACAGAAAGAGAGATCACAAGCAGGCAGAGAGGCAGGCAGAGAGAGAGGGGGAAGCAGACTCCTTGCTGAGCAGAGAGCCCGACATGGGGCTCGATCCCAGGACCCTGAGACCATGACCTGAGCTGAAGGCAGAGGCTTAACCCACTAAGCCACCCAGGCACCCCAAATCACTAAATTCTACCCCTGAAACTAACACTATTATATGTAAACTAACTTAATTTAAATAAAATCTTGAAAGAAAAAAGAGATTGAGTATAAAACACAGTGTTATTGTCATTATAATGTAGATACTGACTATGACATTATCTAAAATTAAAATGTTAAGGGGGTGGGGTAGAAATATGCACATGTGGTGTGGTTTCCATAATAATAGAGCATTGCATCCCCATCATCCAGAGTGGGAAGATAGTGAATAATGCCTACGGGTGAGAAGTCAAGAAGAGACAATATATGCATGCTCTATGAGATCTGGGTATAGAATCTAGAAGAATCAGTTAAAAATTATAAATTATCCTGCCACATTACTGAAATGCTGTATGACTTATGTGACAGGATACAAAGTCACGGTACAGAAATCAGCTGCTTTCTTATACACTAACAATGAAAATACAAAAGGGGAAATCAGAGAATCGATTCCATTTAATATAGCACCAAGAACAATAAGATACCTGGGAATAAACCTAAGCCAAGAGGTAAAGGATCTGTACTCGAGGAACTATAGAATACTCATGAAAGAAATCGAAGAAGACACAAAAAGATGGAAAAGCATTTTGTGCTCGTGGATTGGAAGAATAAACATTGTTAAAATCTCTATACTGCCTAGAGCAATCTATAATTTCAATGCCATTCTGATCAAAATTCCACCGGTATTTTTCAAAGAGCTGGAGCAAACAATACTAAAATTTGTATGGAATTAGATGAGACCCAGAATTGCAAAGGAAATGTTGAAAAAGAAAAACAAAACTGGCGGCATCACGTTGCCTGATTTCAAGCTTTACTACAAAGCTGTGATCACCAAGACAGCATGGCACTGGCATAAAAACACATAGACCAGTGGAACAGAGTAGAGAGCCCAGATATGGAACCTCAACTCTATGGTGAAATAACCTTCAACAAAGCAGGAAAAAATATGCAGTGGAAAAAAGACAGTCTCTTCAATAAATGGTGCTGGGAAAATTGGACCGCTATGTGTCAAAGAATGAATCTATAAAGAACTTCTCAAACTCAACACACACAAAACAGATAATCATGTCAAAAAGTGGGCAGAAGATATGAACAGACACTTCTCCAATGAAGACATACAAATGGCTATCAGACACATGAAAAAATGTTCATCATCACTAGCCATCAGGGAGATTCAAATTAAAACCACATTGAGATACCACCTTACACCAGTTAGAATGGCCAAAATTAACAAGACAGGAAACAACGTGTGTTGGAGAGGATGTGGAGAAAGGGGAACCCTCTCACACTGTTGGTGGGAATGCAAGTTGGTGCAACCACTTTGGAAAACAGAGTGGAGATTCCTTAAAAAAATTAAATATAGAGCTTCCCTATGACCCTGCAATTGCACTACTGGGTATTTACCCCAAAGATACAGATGTAGTGAAAAGAAGCGCCATCTGCACTACAATGTTCATAGCAGCAATGGCCACGGTTGCCAAACTGTGGAAAGAACCAAGATGCCCTTCAGTGGACGAATGGATAAGGAAGAGGTCCATATACACTATGGAGTATTATACCTCCATCAGAAAGGATGAATACCCAACTTTTGTATCAACATGGACAGGACTGGAAGAGATGATGCTGAGTGAAATAAGCCAAGCAGAGAGAGTCAATTATCATATGGTTTCACTTATTTGTGGAGCATAAAAAATAAAACGGAGGACATGGGGAGATGGAGATGAGAAGGGAGTTGAGGGAAATTGGAGGGGGAGATGAACCATGAGAGACTATGGACTCTGAAAAACAATCTGAGGGTTTTGAAGGGGTGGGGGTGGGAGGTTGGATGAGCCTGGTGGTGGGTATTATGGAGGGCACAGATTGCATGGAGCACTGGGTGTGGTGCATAAATAATGAATTCTGGTACACTGAAAAGAAATTTAAAAAATTAAAAATTAAAAAAATTATCAATTAATGGAGTGGAAAATGGTTGTCTCTGGGAGGTGGAAAATAGCAGGAGGTCGGGAGACTCCAGTTTTCATATGTAGAAAGTATGGAACTATTTGCCTGTTGAAGCGTGTGCATGTGTAACTTCAATGAAGGTTAAAAACTAATCTAGGTGAGATGATTGATGTTGTAAGAGTTACACAGAAGGGAATGTCCGTACATTAGTCTGAGTGTGATAAGCTTGATGGATAGAAGATCAATGTTCAAAACTCAATTACATTCTTAAACAGTAGTCCCAAACCCATAATAATAATTTTTAAAGATTCCGTACACCAGAAAGTATTAAAGATAGCTCTAAGTAAGGATGCATAAGATCATCATGGGAGTAAAAAACCCTGTAAACTGGAGAGCTGAAAGTCATCAGAGAAAACCTAAAACACCTCATGCCCATGAGCGGCAAAACTCAGTATCAGAAAGATGTCAATTTGCACACATGGATATACAAAGTGAAAGCAATCAAATCATAATTGTAAGAGGGTTTTTAGTGAAAGTTGACAAAGTGATTCTAACATCCATCTGGGCCAAGGAGAGCCATAGCAGTTCTGAACAAAAAGACGAGGTGGGAAGTTTTGCCTAAAAGAGGTATCGAAATGTATTATAAAGCTGTTCTAATTGGGACAGAGCAGTTTAAAAAAAAAAAATATATATATATATATATATATATATATATATATGTATATATATTTATCAGCAGAACTCTCATTGATGCAAGTATATGTTCTTCAGTGGAGCTCTGATGAAATCTTTTTTATGCACATAAAAAATGTCATTGTCCATCTTCTTGCTGCTTTGTTGTTAGAGTTCTTTAAATATTCTCTCAGGCATTGCAAACTTCTTCTTAGAAGGCCAGACAGTAAATGCCTTATGGCTGGCAGTCATCAGGTCTGGGCTGCAATCATTTCTCTCCAACACCTCAGCCTGAAAGAAGCCACCAGTTATAAACTTGATTAGTACAAACAGGCAGTTGTCCCCTATCCAGACCTTCATTAGATTTCATGTGACAATTATTTTCTCACAGTCGGTAGCCTTCCTTTTCTTTTTATAAATAGTATCTTTTGAAGAATAAAAGTTTTAAAGCTTCATGAAGCCAAATGGATCAATGTTTTCCTTTATAGATTGTTTCCTCTGTCTTATCTATAAACTGTCTGCTAACCCAAGACCAAAAAGATTTACTTTTGTTATGCCCCCCACCCACAGTTTCTTCTAGAAGCTTTATCGTTTCAGATTTTATATTTAGGCATGATCCATCTGATCATATTAATTTGTTCTTAGTATTTTTGTGTGTGTTGTTCAGTAATATTGACATTAGGTAATACTATTTTAGGAAGGAGATTATGCTGAGTGAAATAAGTCAAACAGAGAAGGTCAATTATCATATGGTTTGACTTTTTTGTGGAACATAAAGAATAGCACAGAGGACATTAAGAGAAGGAAGGGAAAAGTGAAGGGGGCGGAGAATCAGAAGGGGAGATGACTATGGACTCCGGGAAACAAACTGAGGGTTATAGAAGGGAGGAGGGTAGGGGGACAAGTGAGCCCAATGGTGGGTATTAAGGAGGGCATGGATTGCATGGAGCACTGGATATTATATGCAAAGAATGAATCACGGAACAGTATATCAAAATTAATGATGTACTGTATGGTGACTAACATAACATAATAAAAAAAGACAATATTAAATTTTGTGTATAAAGAAATAGTTAAGAGTCTTCTTTTTTTAACATATGAGCATCTAATTGTTTCATGGCCATTTGTTGAAAAGATGATCCTTTCCACATTGAACTGTTTTGGAAACTTTGTCAAGAATCACTTGGCCAAATACATATTATGTATGGATCTTTTTCTTTTTCCATGCAAAGGGAAATTTTATTTTTATAATATTTTAAGAAGTTTTTTTTTTTTTTTAAAGATTTTATTTATTTATTTGACAGAGAGAAATCACAAGCAGGCAGAGAGGCAGGCAGAGAGAGAGGAGGAAGCAGGCCCTGCTGAGCAGAGAGCCCGATGCGGGGCTCGATCCCAGGACCCTGAGATCATGACCCGAGCCGAAGGCAGCGGCTTAACCCACTGAGCCACCCAGGCGCCCCTATTTTAAGAAGTTTTTATTATTAAAGTTGTCATGCAGTGCTGTATTAGTTTTAAATGCACAACATAGTAATTTGAAAGTTATATGCATTAGACAATGTTCACCACAGTAAGTGTAATCACCCTCTGTCACCACGCAATGTTATTCTGAAACTGTTGACTGTATTCTCCTGTGCTGTACTCTCATCCCCATGATTTACAGGGTGAAGAAGTTCTCTTTAATAATTTTTTTATTATGTTATGTTAGTCACCATACAGTATATCATTAATTTTTGATGTAGTGTCCCATGATTCATTGTTTGCCTATAACAAACAATGTGCTTCATGCAATCCATGCCCTCCTTAATACCTATCACCGGGCTCACCTATCTCCCCACCCACCTCTCCTCAGTTTGATTCCCAGAGTCGATAGTCTCTCACTGTTCGTCTCCCCCTCTGATTCTCTACCCCCTTCATTTTCCCCTTCCTTCTCTTAATGTCCTCCATGCTGTTCCTTATGTTCCACAAATAAGTGAAAGCATATAATAATTATCTTTCTCTGTTTGACTTATTTCACTTAGCATAAGCTCCTCCAGTTCCATCCATGTTGATGCAAAAGTTGGGTATTCATCCTTTCTGATGGCTGAGTAATATTCCATTGTATATATGGACCACATCTTCTTTACCCATTCATCTGCTGAAAGGTATCTTGACCCCTTCCACAGTTTGCCAAAATTCTCAACAAGATCCTAGCTAATAGGATCCAGCAGTACATTAAAAGGATTATCCATCACCACCAGATGGGATTTATCCCCAGGAGGCAAGGGTGGTTCAACATTTGCATATCAATCAATGTGACAGAACACAGAAGTAAGAGAAGAGACAAGAACCACATAGTCCTCTCAATTTATGCAGAAAAAGCATTTGACAAAATACAGCATTCTTTCTTGATTAAAACTCTTCAGAATATAGGGATAGGGGGAACATTCTTCAATTTCATAAAAACCATCTATGAAAAGCCCACAGTGAATATCATTCTCAAAGGAGAAAAGGTGAGAGCCATTCCCTTAAGATCAGGAACATGACAAGGATGCCCACTCTTACTACTATTGTTCAACATAATACTGGAAGTCCTAGCAACAGCAATCACTCCATGGTCAAATAATCTTCAACAAAGGAAGAAATTGGAAACATTTAGGGTGAATATCACGGGGGACTGAGAAGCAGGT
The DNA here is from genome assembly GCF_002288905.1 of Enhydra lutris kenyoni. Taxonomy (NCBI): domain Eukaryota; kingdom Metazoa; phylum Chordata; class Mammalia; order Carnivora; family Mustelidae; genus Enhydra; species Enhydra lutris. The sequence continues at coordinate 28,079,900 of NW_019154090.1, forward strand.
TGTTCTTGGATCTTTGGGTGCCAGGCTTTGGAGTGAGCTCTAGCAGAGGACAGAGGCCTGAGAAAGGAAGAGGAACCTTAGACTTGGGAAGTAAGATAAAATCTGGGTATAGAAACTCGGACATCTCCCCACCACACATTTCCTCGAATTGCCCTCCAAGGGAGTGCAAGAGGCAGAGATCCATCTGAGGACAAGATGTTGACATTTTATTGTTTTTTTTTTAGAATAGAGTTACTCTTTTGGGACAGTTTTACATTTAGAGAAATATTTAGACAAGCACACAGAGTTCCAATATATAGGTGCATACACTTTCCTCTCTTTATAGCATTTTACAGTAATTTGTTACATCTGTTATAATTAGTGAACCAATATTGGTGCACTGTTACTAAGCAAAATCCATACTTTGACTTTGTGTTAGCTTGGGCTGCTAAGACAAAACAGCATAAACTGGATGCCTTGAAACAACAGGAACTTATTTCCCACAGTCTTGGAGGCTGGATGTCTGAGATCAGGGTGCCATGATAGTTGGGTTGTGAGGAGATCTCTCTTTGAAGTTGCAGACTGCCAACTACTTGTATCTTCACCTGGTGGATGGAGTGAGCTAGCTATCTGGTCCCTTTTCATGAAGGCAATGATCCCATTCATGAGGACTCCACCCTCATGACCTCATTATCTGCAAAGTCCCCACCTCCAAATCCCATGAGTGTTGGAGAGGTACAAGTATTCAATCCGGAAGAGATTTCCCTGGTTTTCACTCCATATCCTTTCTGTCCCAGAATTCCATGCAGGATCCCACATTACATTTTCTTGTCATGTCTCTCTACGCTCCTTTCAGCTGTGAGAGCTTCTTGGACTTTGCATGATGATGACAGCCTGACGGTTTTGTGTGCTGCTCAGGTATATGTTGGAATGTCCCTCATTGCAATTTGTTGGATGCTTTTCTCATACACAGACTGGAGGAGTGGGTTTGGGGAGGAAGATCACAGAGGAAAAGTGTCATTTTCATCACATTATATCAGGGGGCACACTGTGGCCATCTTTTACGACTATTGGTGAACTCGTGATCACCTGGCTGGACTGTATTTGTCAGGTCTTCCCTCTTCAGTTACTCCCTATTCCTCCTTGCCATTCTGTCGTCTTTGGAGGGGAGTCACACCAGTGCCTGCGCTCCAGGACTAGGCAGTTAAACTCCCTTCTGAGAGTGAAGTGTCTACAAAAATCATTTGGAACTGTGCTATACAGGAGAGCAAAATTTATTAATTTATTCAGTTATTTACTTATATCAATATGGGTCCAAAGATATTTATATGGGCCGTTATAATTGGTCAATTGGCCATTATAATTTAGTCAATTATAGACCAATATAATTGGTCAATTGGCCGTTATAATTTAGTCAATTCAGGCAGCTATAACAAATCATCCCAGAATGGGTGCCTAGGAAAAAAAAGAATGCTCTTGCTCATAGTTGAGGAGGCTGGAGTCTGAGATCATGGAACCAGCAAGGTTGGGAGAGGGCCCTCTTCTGATTTCTTCTTGTGTCCTCACATGGCTGAAGTGACTGGGGAGCCCTGGGGGGTCTCTTCTATAAGGGTTAATCCCACACATGAGGGTGGAGCACCCATAACCTGCTCACCTTCTGGAGCACACCCCCCACCAACACCATCCCGTGGGATTGAGGATTCTAACACTCAGTTTTGTGGGGACTCGAACATTTAGATGATAACAGAAGCAGATACTACTTTACTTATTTGTTGCCCAACTCTTGCACATTGGCCACTGGGAGCTCTTCCAGAGGTTCCTGTAACCATTCCTGTACTCCAATCAGTGTGCTATTGTTTTGTTTTTTGAAAATCCACCTGCTGGCTTTCTGGAGGATATGAAGTTCTGATAGAACTTTCAAACACAAAGAAGAGAGAGTAGTATTTATTGAAATGGTTTTAGGTACATGTACCAGTGTTGAAAAAAGTGAAATGATATTTTAAGATCCAACATCTAGTAGAAACTGATGTTTTCAATGACATGTTCCCCAATTTATGTTTTAAAAACGTGATGGCCTAACACATGACCATCATTGTCTGGCAACTGAGGACTGAGTTTGCGTGGTGCAGACTGAAGAATGTCATTCGCCACAGGTCAGTTAAATACCATCAGTCTCCCGACTCATTTGCCACAGAGGAATTTTTCATGAGCAATTATGTACATGAAGTGCAAACTTTGTAGTCAGCTCTTCCTCAGGCCACAAATCTCTATGTAACCAACAGGTGCTCATCACGATAAGTAAGCATCACGTCTTTCAAAGCCGGAAGTGGTGGTTCTCTGTGACTCTCTTACTCACTTTACCACAGACAGCAATGCAGGTGGTTGTGTTGTCTCCTGGTTTCCCAGTGAGGGACCCAGGTGATATTATACACAAGTGAATAGTGGCCAAAGGGAATTGGCACAAAGCTGAAAGTATAATAGGGAAAGGAGAAGAGATGAGGCTTCAGGTAAAGTTCAAATTGAATGGGAGTGGGGCTCATGAAGGCGTAGCTACCATGGGAATGATGACGGGGTGCTAGTCCCCAGTGTGTGGATATGCAGCCAGAGGAGCAGAATGAGACAAGCTTACCACATCCTTGAAGAAGGTGGTGGGCGGGAGGGTGAAAATATCCCAAGGTTTTGACACCAGAAGTATTCAAATTAATATTGTAAGGATTTCATAACATTGAAAGTACAAGGGGTGGAATGTTGGAAGCTGATCCCAATTGAGACTGAAGTGAGGTAATTCAGATGTTGGCCCTAGATGGCCAACATGTAATCAGAATAAGGCTTGCACAGTGTAAACTATTGATGAAGAGTCTTTACAAAAAAACCCAAAATGCTTCCTTTTTCAGTGTTTCTAATATTTGAAATGACAATATACCCAATAAATAATGGTTCTATTTTTTTTAATTTCCTATACATTCATCATTGACATTTGGAAAGTTTCTGTGTTTTAAAAAATGTTTTTAAAGGTCACATAAAAATCGTTATTCTCCCACAGATTGTTGAGATCACTTTGCATGGTTTCAGCTGCACCATCATTGTTCTGTCCTGCACTATTGTGCAAAGTGAGCACTGCCTCCACTTATCATGTCAGCTAATCCTAAGTTCTAGGGAAACAGTTTAATTAGGTTATGAGCTGTGGGAACACAGAGTGGGAGAAAGGCCTTGATATTTTATACAGGATGGTTTATGGAAGGGACTTTTAATAAGGTGATGTTTAAACAGAGCTCAAAGAGGGAGAGAGTGTCATGAAGATCTTAGGGGGAAGAAGCAGAGGAAAGACACGGTTTGACTTCCATTGCCATGGAATTACTGTAGCTGATCCTGGAGAGCCTGTAAGAGATGAAGAATGGTCCAGGAAGGTGTGCTGGTGGCCAGGACCAGGGAGCAGCCTTGGGGTAAGCAGTGTACAGATTCTGGGTGGAACTCACTGGTTTTGGGAGGAGGCTTGCACTCACTCCTGAGAGCTTTTCGGGAATTTTACAAGCAAGTTGTTAAACACTGTTAGCTTGCCATTGGTCGCATTGGGAGTTTTGACACCACGGAAGTCCACAAGCGCTACAAATCAGGCTTCTTTTCCTTCCCCTGAGTAGATTGCTTCACGTTTACCATCTCACCACTGGACACAGCATTCTGAAGGCAGAATTGAATATGGGATATAAGGTAAGAAAACCAAGGATGGCTCCAGGCTTCTGGACTGCAGCTCATGTGCATGAGCAGTGGGGCTGGGAAGGATGAAGGTTACAGAGGAGCTAGTGTTCCCATCACAGGGAGGAGGGCATCTTGTCCCTGGGACTGAGGAGTAGGACATTTAGGCAAAGAGGAAGGAGAATCATTTCTCTTCTTCAAACCAGGATGAGATTCATTTTATTTGAAACCCAGTGAAGAACCTCACCAAGGCTAGAATGTCTGGGAGTTGGCAGAAATAACTCCCAAGATCATGGGCGTGAGCATGTAGCTCATGGCCACAGTCCCCAGAAGATGAATGAGAGACACCTGGTATGTATAGATGTGACTTGTTACTCACATTCAGGTACATATCTGTGCATCAGTGCGCAGAGGAAGTTCCCATGGTGACTGCAGAGGACCTGGTATGAAGACCCAGCTCTGGGGGCATTAAGGATTGTGAGAAGGAGCAGAAGGGACTGTGGGCAGGTGGGTCTCTGGGGGAAGCAAGGTATTTGGGGCAGAGTTGGGAAGCTTCTAGTTGTTTCTTGTCTTTGGCTGGGCCCCTCAAGGACAGAAGGAGCAGAGAATGAGGGTGGCATGTAGTAGGGGAGGAAGGGAGGAGCTGTGGAACCCATGTTCACAGTTGATTATCTGCTCATCATTCCAGAAATATTCCTCACGTGTCTCTTATCCTTGGTGCTATTTTCCTCCTGGGACACCTATTGTGAAAGGACAGGCAGCCCCTGATAGAGGACGCTGCCACTTAAGCCTTCCTCCCTTAGGGCTTGATCCCCCCTCCCCAGCCCCTCCAGTATATCCCACAGAGGGTTGGATTGGAAGCTGTCCTCAGAGCAGCCCTCTGGCACCTGTTAGCATTCCTCTAAATGCAGACATCCTGTTCCCAAAGGAGCCCCAGTGCTCCATAATCTAGTGATGGTCTCCAAGGGATCCTCCCACCCAGCTGCCTCTCATTCAGCCCCTCTGCCCATTTCCTTCCCAGAATCCCTAGGACTCTGTCCACACTCTTTGACCTCCTTTGAACCTGTCCACATTTATAGGCTAAACGCCCCCTCCCCCAACACCTCAGGGAGCCTGGACCCCTGAGACTCCTGAGGGTATCAAGGGAGGTGTGTCACATGCTCTTTACGGCAGGTGGGCGCTGACCCTGTGTAACCTGTGGGTTGCCCCTCTACCTGACTTGGCTCTTTCTGGGACTCACCTTGGCCCGCCCTCCATGACCCACAACTTACAATCAGACCCTCGCTTCTTGTGGACATAGATGGCAGAGACAGTGATGAGCAGCAGCAGCTTCGGGCCCAGGGTGACAGCCATCAGGATTGGAGTAGATGGCCTTGACTCTGGAAAAGAAGGGATAGGAGGCACCATCAGAGGGGGGCACCCTGGAGTCCATTCCCTGGGTCCTCCACTTACTCTATCTGAAGTGACTCAGGCTTATCAATGCTCTGAAGCTCATGAATTCTTCCCCTGCTCAAGGCAGAATTCGGGGTAAGATGTTCCTCACCTCACTCACCCCTTTCTCACTGCCAGATGTCCTTCTTGAGGGAAGAGGTGGGGAGAAGGACCAATCAGGAATGGGTAAGTTTGGTTTACTGAACTGGTCCTCACATCCTGTCATGCAGGTCACACAGCCTCTTTCTGATAAGCCAACAGGCTCCTAGTTTACAGAGGGTGGACAGATGGGGTGGTTCAGACCCAGGGAAACCCCTCACTGCTGGCCTCAGGATGACTCTGAGATCTTGTCTTTGGATCAGGACAAAGCCAAACTCTCTGAGTCATAGGACCAAATGTCCACCTGGCCTCAAGTGGAGTGAGAACAGATGTCACAGTCACTGTGGGGTAAGCCTGCCCTGCTTTGCTCCATGTACACGGCTTGACGACTCCTATGTACAGAGGTGAAGAGGGAGTCCTTAGGGTGACCTGACCTCAGGAGACCAGCTGGCTGGACAATATCCTGTGGAGGCAGGGAAATGTGGTCTAATGCTCAGGGGAATTTCACCCCTATCCAGTTTACCTGGACACCATTGCCACTGTCAGCCAACAGGACATAGACTGTTGGATCTGGAGGGACAGCTTCCCATTTTTTTACTTTATATGTAGACCCATTTTTGGTTTTATATTTGAACTTAATCCAAATTTTTTTTGAAATATATCGAGTAATCATAAAAGAAAGAGTAGGTTCTCACCATATTTGGCCCTGGCATGTTAGAGGATGGCAAGTCTCTTCTGGGTGGGGCCCTGGACTTTTTCTGAGGTGAAAGAGCTGTATTGCCCATGTTTGCCCATGTTTCTAGAGGTGAGCCGGCAGCAGAAGGCTGGCGGAAGTGGGGGTACAGAGGCTAAGCCAATCCTCTCCATTTAAAACAACTCACGAAGAACACTCACCTTGCTACCTCTCTGTCAGTAATTGAGGCTTGCCATACTGAATTGTGTCAACATATCCCTAGCCAGTCCTGCCTCCTTCGCTCTCTCATGCATGTGGATCAGGCAGCACCCCACAGTGAGCTTTCTCTCTTCTCATATCATCCGTAGTCTCCCTCCCGGGTCACCTTATGTGTAGAGTTTGTCTGCTTGGGGTCTGGGAAGCCAGCTCTAATGGGCCCATTTGGACCTAGGTCTCTATCTGCCAGCTGGTCATGAGGCCCCCAGCCCTGTGGGAGGTAGAGCAGGGTAGGTGCTGGCTTGCCCTGCCCTTCTCACTTCTGAAAACTCACTGTGGTGACGTGGGCTGGTGTAAGCAGAGGAGGGGAGTATCCTGCCATTCTGCAAATGATGTGATAATTACAAGAACTATGGATTGGGTGACTGTTGCTGGGGGAGAAGCTGTGGGACTTAGGTGAAGTTCACTGTTGCTCAGTGAAGGAGCAACACCACACAACAGCGGAAAGACTCCAGATGCTCTTATATGTGAGAAGCCGTGTCCTCCAGGAACAGCCTCGACACTTCACGAGATGTTTGCATACCTGTCTGATCTGGGAGTGCAAAGCTCGCCTGCCTCTTCCTGTGTGTCCTTAATGTTTACTGCTGAAAAAGAGAACCATACAAGATTTACAAGAGTTTCAAGGAGAGGGTTGGCACTTTCTCACACTTTGGCCAGCACAGTGAGTGTGCAGAGAGCAGGGCTGTGAGTCAGGCTGTGGCTCACTCCCCTGCTCAGGCTGGATCTGCTGAGCCTCAGTGTCCTCATCTGTAAATGGGCTGAGATGGTCCCTCCAGCTTCATTCATTCTCAGCCAGGGCATCCCCTGTGTGGGCAGCTTGGGGAAGAGGAAGGAGCCCTCATCCAGGAGGAACAGATCTGCCTGGTGCTGGAGCCACATTCTAGCGCTGGTGCCCAGGTGAGGGACATATGACTGGAAAGTCCTGTAACACCTGCACAATCAGGATAAAACCACTTGCATGCCTGTGTGCAGGAGTTGAGGGGAGATTCAGTGCTCTTCTGGGAGTCAGTCCCTGAACTGCATGATGCTTTTTGAACAGACCCACAACAGCCTTTGGCATCTTCTCCATCCTGGGCTCTCAGCGTAAACAGTGAGTTTATACACCTTCTCACTGTGATTCTTCTACATTGAAAGAGAGACGTATCCCACCTCCCTGCCTTGGGTGCATTCATCCACAGGAAGGGAAGGGAATGTGAGCTTCATAAGAAAGGAGCCCTTGCCTATATTGTTCCTTGCTTCTCCAGTACACAGACCAGAGCCTGCACAGAGCAGGTGCTCAATAAGTGTTGAGTAGAGAAGAGTCAGCCACATGGAGGGGACACTCTCTGGAATCAGTAGTAGGACTGGGTTATGTGACTGGGCAAGTCACTCAGAATGTAAGTCCCTCATCCCTGAAACCAGAGAGCTGGTCAGGATTGGAAAAGTCGACAGCTTTGGACCCACAGACTGGGGTTCTAAGTTTCCCCCCACTTATCAGGGGCCTTGAGGAAGCATCAAGACCTCTTCAGGCCTCCACTTCCCTGATCCATGGAAGGGCTGATGTCGGGAACACCCACCACAACACCTGATTCTTTTTTTTTTTTTTAATATTTTCTTTATTTGTCAGAGAGAGAGGAGCGAGAGTGAGCGCAGGCAGAGGCAGAGGGAGAAGCAGGCTCCCTGCCAAGCAAGGAGCCTGATGTGGGACTCGATCCCAGGACGCTGGGATCATGACCTGAGCTGAAGGCAGCTGCTTAACCAACTGAGCTACCCAGGCATCCCACAACACCTGATTCTTAACTGTTGGTCAGACAATGGAGGACATTCTTAATGACTTGTTGTCACAACCAGGACACAAAGGAGGCCCAGGCCATACTCAATGCTCAAAGTGACCAGAGTGCCTGATCCAGACTTAAACTCCACATCATCAGGAATCCCTTTCTGGAACTTCACACAGTAGTAGGTTCCAGTGTCTGCTGGGGTGATGTTACTGATGTGGATGGAAAAGTCCATGTTGTTTCTCCTTGTGTCGTCTAGAGCATTTGTTACTCGGGGGAAGTGGCCTCCTTTGAAACTGAAGATTAACTCCCGGCCTGGCCCTGTCCTCCTGAACCACTCAACTGGCCCTGTGGGGAGCAGGGAGGTCATGGTGCAGTGCAGAGTGGCTGTCTGTCCGGCTGCGACAGACACTGACTTGTCAGGCTGGATCACCTGCAGCCTCGCCTCACCGGCCACACCTGGAGGGAGAACAGAGCAGTCATCTACTCATCCTGCCGTGATCCTGTACATCTCCTCACATGTTTACCCACAACATCTCCCTGACTGAGTGCGCACTGGGAGCGGCCTTTCCCTCGAGCCTGTAACGGGGAACCCCATCACAACCAAGGAAACAAAGACACAGAGAGGCTCAGTGATGTGGCACAGAGCAGGTTTGACTTCGCAGCTGGATTTCATGACTAGCTAGTCTCTGGAGACATCGAGAAACACAAACTCATTCCTTCTTACGTGAAGTGTCCTCAAAACCAGGCAGGGATAGAAATCAGAGATGCAGGCCTGCTGGTGCATCAGACATACACCCAGTGTTCTTTTCCATTTCTTAGCTACTCCTCAGGGAGGAAATTTGTGGTTCACCCTTGCAGAGTGTGAGCTGGTAAAACCCATGCACTTAGCGGTACTTGCAACCAAACATGCCTCCTAAGGAGGGCACGAGCTATTACAGGCAGGTCCTGGGTGCCCTAAAAACATCACATACTTTGGTTTCCAAGTCTGGAGAAGACTGGGGTCAGGAAGAACTGCTAGGAGAAAAATGGGAAGAAACAGGAATGCACCATGGAGGGAGACATGGAGGGAAAATGGGAGGGGAGAGGGAAGAGGATCAGGTGGTTATGAGGAGCCAAGGAAAGGTGAAATACCTACCATTTGTGTATCTATAATCCTCCTGTTTCTATTTTTGGCCCACGCCTTGTCTCTCAGCTATGCCGTGTATGTACAAACACCATTTGAACTTTTTCTTAGCTAGAAGTAAACCTCTCACAGCTAACATGTCCTAAACTGAACTCAGTTTCCCACATATCCTTGCACTTCTCAGCGGAGGCATCTTTATTTTCCCTGGATGCTTATGGTCCCGACCCTTGGGTGCCTTTTTTTCCCACCTCAATTCCTATGCACCAGGATATCCTAATGGCTCCCCTACTGCAGGCACCCACAGTCTGACCTCTTTCCCCTTTCTCTGCTGGCTGCTGTCTTGCTGCAAACCACTTTTTCTTGTTCACGTGGATGCACTGAGCTCTTGAGGGCTCTAGCTGCTTCTCTCTATGCCCTGCGGTCCTCCATTCTCAACCAAATGCTAGAATGAAACTCATGTCAGATTGTGTCACTTGTGTCTTCAAAACCTTACAATAGCTACCATTTCATTCAGAATAAAAGCCTGAATCCTTGAAGAGAGTAAGAGGATTCTGCTCTCATTCTGTTCCCATGCTGTTTGGGAAGGCTCTTCCCCTAGAAAGTCACATGGCTCACTCCCCCGCCTTCTTACAATCTTTGCTCCAGGCTGCCTGTTTAAATACATCCCATCCTAGCAGTTCTCCCATTGTCATATCCAGCTGTACTGTCATGTTTTTTTTTTCCTTAATGTTCATCACTCTCTGTACCTCCATTATTTACTGATTTATTGCGTCTATTGTTTCCTGTCCTTTCCTCCACTATGATACAACTTCTAAAAGGGAAACTACTTTGTCTCGTTTATTCATCAACATGCCCTACATTAATATAACTGTTCTTGTCGCCTAGTAGGTATATAGTTAATATTTGTGTAATGTGTGAATTGCCCAATGTGATCCCTTTCGGAGACCATGAAGTCTATTTTCACTGAAGAATTTCTCAGGACATTATATCAGAAGCTGAGTTTCCCACATAGATGACTTGGAGGAAACAAACACTTGCATATACCTAGAATACGGAAGCACTGAGAGAAGTGAACCAGAAACGTTCTTCACCACACTACCCCCTTCCCCACCCTGATTGGAAGATCTGCAGAAATCTCATGGGATAGAAATGGGGTCATCGGGTTTCAGAAGAGCAATGGTTAGACCTGTGAGATCTAGATTCAGACTGCCTAGGTTCCGATCCTAGATATCCCACTTATACTCAGTGACCTTGGCCTTTTCTGTGCCTTCTTTTCTTATCTCCAAGGTAGGGGTGACAAGAATGTCTACCTTGGATACAAAGATCACATGACATAATGGATATACGCATTTCCAGGTGTGTGTGGTACATGGTGAGTGCTCAGGAATTTAGAAAGAAATCACTCATGAGATTTACTGAGGCATGGAGGCATCAGTGGATACCAGATGATTGGGACCAGGATATGAAAATGGAAATAATTACAGATGCAGATCACACAGGCAGGAGTCTCTGAATTTGTGTCCCCCTCACCACTGAATCCAGCATGGAGGCATTTCCAAGGTAGTAATGCACAAGGTTCTACTCATTTTACCAAGAGAGAAGTTTGTTTTTAATTTAAGAGCTTGGTAAGGGGTGAGAGGTAGGTTTAGAGAATTAAAGAAGAGGGTGAGTAGCTCAGAGACAGGGATCCAAACATCGTTCTAATGTGCATTTCACATAGACTGGCTGCATTATGAGGAGAAAAAGCAAAGTGTTTTACAAAATCCCATGTGTGTGTGCACATGCATGTGTGTACCTTTCCTTATGCCCATTCCTATGCACACAGGCACGTGCACACACACACACAGAGGTAAGTGCATTCCCTGTATATGTACAGTGTGGCCCAGCATGCTAGTAGAGGCTGTTTTGAGGATTAAGTGAAATTATAGTACAGGTTAAACGTCAGTAACAATTTTGGCACCTAGGAAACATGCAGCACATCATTAACAAGAGTTTGTGAGTCCATGCAGCACAGTGGAACTCTGGAGACATCAGTGCTCAGGATACGCATGAGACGTTATGGAGAACCTGCTCCCCTTCTGATAGTGTGCGGAAGGCATTGTCCTCTCCAATTCCCACAGAGGAGGCCCTGAAGTTCCAGAACTGAACTCTGAGTCAAGGCCAGGACCCAGGTGCAGTTTCATGCTCGAATTCAAGTCACCCCTTGTCTTCTCTGTCAGGTGACTCCCAACCCATCTGGGCACAGGAAGGACGTTTCTGATCTGTCTGACTATTGGCATCAACCACTCCTAGTTGCCTCCCTTCAAACCTCATTGAGGTCATAGAGGGTGTGCAGCAGTCTGTGCAGGGGACAGGGGACCCCCAGGAAGCCAGAACTAGGCTGCCCACTTGACTGCAGGCATTGCTGTGGCACAGTGTGGCTCCTCTGTGACATGGGACAGGGGCTGTGTCCCATCTCCTGAGCTCTGGACACCTGGGGGTGGTTGGCTTGTGGCCTCATTCTGCACCAGCTTCCACTAAGAGCTACTGAGCTGGAGAAAGAAATGGGTTCGTCAGGACCCAAGAAATTTGGGGGTCAAATGAGGTCAGCTCCAGAAATGACTCCCTATTCCAACCCTTTATTGATGGAATAGTAAACTTAGCCCAAATGCATAATGCAGTGTGAACTTCAGAATCTTATTTGCTTAGGGTATGTGGTTGGTTCAGTTGGTGAAGCGAGCAACTCTTGATCTTGGGGTTGTGAGTTTGGGTCCCAAGTTCACTACAGAGATTACTTAAAAAATAAAATAAAATCTTTAACAAAAGAAGTTGTATGTGCTTGCCTCCAGCAAAAAGCATCATTTCTCCCTTTTTCAGGAGAGGAAGTGGTTTTTATGTCCCAGAGATCACTCTCCCAGGCATTTATCTGAGCAAAGTGAAGACCATAGCTTCACATAGTCTCTGAGTGAATGTTTAGAGCAGCTTTTTTCATAATGGAAAAAAATCAGAAACGTGCAAAAATACCTAGTGATAAGTGAATGGTTGAACAAACTGTGGTGTATTCCTACCAGGAAATATTACACAGCAATAAAAAGGAATAACTTATTTACATGTGCACAACTTGTGAGATTCCAAAGGCATTATGTGGAGTGAAAAGAATCACTCTCAAAATGTCCATACTGTGGGACTCCGCTTCCACAATATTCTCGAAGTTATAGAAGACAGATTGGCATGGGCCAGAGATTTGGGTGGTGGGGCTGGCTGTCACTAAGAGAGGATACCACAAGGGTGAGCTCTGGGGCCATGGTATTGTTCTGTACCCTGAATACAGTGGTGGTTACCCAAAATACATATGAGCAGATCAACACACACAAAAGCTGGGAATGTTACACGGTTGAGACACTTGATGTAATAAGCACTGGGTGTCATATGTTACTGATGAATCACTAAATTCTACCCCTGAAACTAACACTACACTATATGTAAACTAACTCTAATTTACATAAAATCTTGAAGGAAAAAAAAGGATTGAGTATAAAACAAAATGTCATTGCCATTATAATGTGGACACTAACTATGACATTATCTAAAATTAAAATGTTAAGGGGGTGGGGTAGAAATATGTACATGTGGTGTGGTTTCCATAGTAACAGAGCATTGCATCCCCATCATCCAGAGTGGGAAGTCAGTGAATAATGCCTACGGGTGAGCAGTCAAAAAGAGAAAATATATGCACGCTCTATGAGATCTGGGTATAGAATCTGGAAGAATCAGTTAAAAATTATCAATTAAAGAAGTGGAAAATGGTTGCCTCTGGGAGGTGGAAAATAGCGGGAGGTCGGGAGACTCCAGTTTCCATACATAGAAAGTATAGAACTATTTACCTGTTGAAGGGTGTGCATGTGTAACTTTAATGAAGATAAAAACTAACCTAGGTGAGATGATTTGATGTTGTAAGAGTTACACAGAAGGGAATGTCCGTACATTAGTCTGAGTGTGATAAGCTTGATGGATAGAAGATCAATGTTCAAAACTCAATTACATTCTTATACAGAAGTCGCAAACCTGTAATAATAATTTTAAAGATTCTGTACACCAGAAAGTATTAAAGATAGCTCTAAGTAAGGATGCATAAGCACATCATGGGACTAAAATAAACCCCTGTAAACTGGTGAGCTGAAAGTCATCAGAGAAAACTTAAAACACCTCATGTCCGTGAGCGGCAAAACTCAGTATCAGAAAGATGTCAATTTGCACACATGGATGTACAAAGTGAAAGCAATCAAATCATAATTGTAGGAGGGTTTTTAATGAAAGTTGACAAAGTGATTCTAACTTGCATGGGACAAAAAGAGCCATAGCAGTTCTGAACAACAAGACATGGTGGGAAGTTTTGCCCAAAAGAGATATCAAAACATATTGTAAAGCTGTTCTAATTGGGACAGAGCAGTTTTTAAATACACACACACACACACACACACACACACACACACACACACACACATATGTATATGTATATATATATATATGTATGTATATATATATATATGTATATATTATATATATATATATTTTATCAGCAAAACTCTCATTGACGCAAATATATGTTCTTCAGTGGAGCTCTGATGAAATCTTTTTTATGCACGTAAAAAATGTGATTGTCCGTCTTCTTGCTGCTTTATTGTTAGAGCTCTTTAAATATTCTCTCAACCATTGCAAACTTCTTAGAGGGACAGACAGTAAATGCCTTATGGCTGCCAGCCATCAGGTCTGGGCTGCAATCACTTCTCTCTGACATCTCAGCCTGAAAGAAGCCACCGATTATAAACTTGATTAGTACAAACAGGCAGTTGTCTCCAATCCAAGTCCTTCATTAGATTTCACGTGAGAATTATTTTCTCCCAGTCAGTAACCTTCCTTTTCTTTTTATTAACAGTATCTTTTGAAGAATAAAAGTTTTAAAGCTTCATGAAGTCAAATGGATCAATGTTTTCCTTTATCGATTGTGTTTACCCTGTCTTATCTATAAACTGTCTGCTAATCCAAGACCAAAAAGATTTAGTTTTGTGCCCCCCCCCCACAGCTTTTTCTAGAAGCTTTATTGTTTCGGATTTTATATTTAGGTGTGAGCCATCTGATCTTTGTTCTTAGTATTTCTGTGTGTTGTTCAGTAATACTGATATTAGGTAATATTATTTTAGGAAGGAGATTATGCTGAATGAAATAAGTCAGAGAAGGTCAATATGGTTTCAGTTATGTGTGGAACATAAGGAATAGCATGGAGGATATTAAGAGAAGGAAGGGAAAAATGAAGCAGGCAGAGAATCAGAGGGGGTGAGGACTATGGACTCTGGGAAGCAATCTGAGGGTTATAGAAGGGAGGAGGGTAGGGGGACAAGTGAGCCCAGTGATGGGTATTAAGGAGGGCATGGATTGCATGGAGCACTGGGTGTTATATGCAAACAATGAATTATGGAACATTACATCAAAAACTAAATGATGTACTGTGTGGTGACTATCATAACACAATAAAAAAGGACAATATTAAATTTTGTGTGTAAAGAAATAGTTAAGAGTCTTCTTTTTTTTTTTTAACATACTAGTATCTAATTATTTCATGGTCATTTGTTGAAAAGATGATCCTTTCCACATTGTTTTGGAACCTTTGTCAAAAATCACTTGACCAGGGCAGAGAAGTAGCAGGCTGAGATGACACCAGGTAGCAGGAGATCAGCTAGATAGTTTATCAAACCATTCTGAACACCTACAATTCCAATAGGAGATCAAAGGGAAGAAGAGCAGCAATTCTAGAAACAGAAAATTGACCACTTTCTGAGAGATAGGACCTTCAGAGAAGTGAATCCAAAGAGAGAAGATAGACCACAGGGGAGGGACTGGCTCCCAGCAAGCAGCGGAGCAATGGAGCACAAAATCAGAACTTTTAAGTCTGCTCCACTGAGGGACATTGCTCCAAAGGCTAAGCTGGGGTCAACCCCACGCGGGGACAGCATGGTCTCAGTTCCTGCGGGCTCACAGAAGGATCGGGGGTGTCTGAGTTTCACAGAGCTCACAGGTATTAGAGCGGGAAAGCCGGCTACAGAGACAGAGCTGAGGAGTGAGCTCTCAACTCGGGGTTACCTTAACTGTGATCCGTGGCACAGTCAGGCCACTGCTCCAGGAGCAGAGACCCCACAAGATCAGGGGAGACCCCCCATGGAAGAGTGCAGGGATGATGAGTTTGGAGACTCCAGGTAGGGCTGTGTGCCAGAGACAGAGATG